>NC_143022.1:65254284-65556784 GCF_057628025.1 Oncorhynchus mykiss
GGTGTCTTATTAACCATATATTAGGTCTTAATTAAGTGATGTGTTAGTCAAACAGAAGTCATGTAAGTGCTGGACAATCCTTAATAAACTCATTATTAGCGTACAATAAAAAGGTATATTTACACTTGAGTGTACAAAACATTAGGAACAACCTCCTAATATTCAGTTGCAACCCCGTGGATTCACCTAGTCAGTCTATGTCATGGAAAGAGCAGGTGTTCTTAATGTTTTGTACACTTTGTTAATAAGCCTAGTTAATAAAGAGCAAGTCACACAAGAAACAGGCTCTTCGTAAGCGGTCTCAATGTGGAACTAATAAGGGCGTAGTACCTCTGTGTGTTTACATCAATTGTTTACATCCGTTTTGAGTGTTGGCTACATGACGTATATACTGTATGAATCCATTTATCCTTTTATCAGACGACACACAGCCCCAGTTTCAGCCAATCAAATGGTTTTTGATCAAGGGGTGGGCCGGTGTGCCGCTTTGCTATTCATAATATATAACCGTATACAGCCGACAGTCATATGGCAGTACAGTATATATGGACCTTTTGTTGATCACATCAAATGTTGTTAAATGTTGGCTGAAAGGCATATATGAGGGGAGGTGGGCCCCTTTCTGTCCAATGAGGTCATTTCTGGACCAGTTTTCTGCAAGCCAAAAATATGATCACGCTTCAGAATAGGGAACACATATTGAGGTACTACGCCCTTATTCGTCCCACATTGAGAAAAGCTGACTAAGAGTCTGTTTCTTGTTTAACTAGCTCTTCATTAACTATAAATATACCTTTATTATAGCTAATGAGGAGGTTATTAAGGATTGGCCAGTACTACATGACTTCTAGTGTTTGACTAACAAATCACTTAGTTAAGGCCTAATATATGGTTAGTAAGACATCATAAATGCCTTATAAGCTGCTTATATACATACTTATAACCTATAAATTAGAGGCTAACGTGTACCTAAACGTGTTAGCTTAGCATTGATGTAATGTACACACAAGTAAATGTTCCTATTGTGGTAGTCTTGAACTGCTTGGAGAAAATAAATGTGTGCAAAATGTAGTGCTTCATTGAGCCATTCGTCACTCTCGTCTGCAGCTTTGTGACACTCCTGTCCTTGCTGTTGTAGTCAAGGCAGAAGGTTGTGATGTTTAAGGCTCGTCTGACTGTTAGGGAAGGCCTAATGAGCGTGGAGCCAATTTGTCTTCAAACCCCAAGGAACTTCGTGAAACTCTCCAAAGTAATTCCCTCAATTCTGACTTCCGAAAACCTTGTCTCGACACAAACAATAGCGGTGCTTTGTAAAAGCCATTCTAAAACCTCTGCCAAGCATATTTATCATTTGAATGACAATAGGCCACTTAACACTGCTTAAATAATTTCTGTGCACTATCAGCTACTTGACTGGCTTTGTGTTGTAACAACGGACTATCATTAACTGCATGGGTTATGTGGCAGGCCCTTATCAGGGGCTGTGAGTTTGATTTGGAACCAACTGCTGTACCATGTCATAAACAACTTTTTCAAACGAACACAAAGTAGTACAAGCAATATAAGTATATCTTTCACTCTATCCTTTTTTTGTTAGATTTTCTTGGATGTTTTTATTTAAAATATAAAATGGTTTGAGCTCTCCATCATAACGCCTGCATAACTGTCAGATAAGACCACGTGGGGGTAGGACATAACATGTCATTTAAACTGATTTCCGTTTATGGCAAGTGCCCATGGCATAGTAGACATGGTAGGGTTAATGTACACTACCAACACACTTTGTAAATAAAGACAAGAACCCACATTGTAAAATATTTCAATGTATGGAGGCAAGACAGATTTATGGCATTACGTCCTGTCTGAACACGACTGGTCTGAAAGTCATTCATTTAGAAGAAGTTGTCACGTTTATAGAAATTGTTTATTTTTCTCCCTTAAATGGTGTAGAGACCTGCATCCCATCTCTTGCTTTTGTGACATTTCAAGGTTTGCTGCTTGAAAATGCAGCGCAGAGACAAAGAGACAGAGAGAGCGAGCGTGAGAGAAGATGAATCATCTTCAAACGGACGAGATAATGCTGTCCTGGGTGGTCTTAGACTTTCTGAACATGTTTCATGCCCACATCACACCCATCTACGATGATGAGTGCAGATACCAAAGTACACATTGGCAATTTTTTTTTTTTTTTACAACAAGAAAATAACAGTCCTAATATGTTCTATCAAGTGTAATGCTATGCCTGCGGCAGTGTAAGACTTTGTGGCAGATCATTGAAGTGATGTTTTCCTACAATGTTCAGCCGACAAAAGTCTTTTCATGAGATTTGCCATCCAGACTGAGTGAAAAAGACTGACCATATCTGGAGTTTGGATTGGGAGAGAACTGAACTGAATACTAAGATGCTAAAACGTCCTTTATAGGACCAGTGACCAGAGGTGCCTTCACCCTGTACGTGTTTCAAAAGGCTGCAATTAAATTTGTTTGGAAGTGACTTATGCAGTGTTGTGAGGCTTTCAGGCAGTTTGGGCAAAATAGACCCCAGCGAAAAAAGAAACAACTCTTTAGGTAAATAGAGACCGTTTGTTTACTCAGTGGAAGAAAGAGAGGGCCCCCGAACAGAGCGCTAAGCTTATCCAGGCCCCGCCAAACGGGACCTCTCACCATCAACTTCAGACTTATTAAATTGATTACCAACTCCAGCTAATTAATCAGAGACAGTGCCCTTTCTTGTCATGCAGGGAGGGAGCTGTGTGTCTCTCACAGAGTTTCCCTCTCTCAGTAACACCCCTCTCCCATCTGCTTTCTCCTGTTCCCCTTTCTCCCTTTTCTTTTCTCAGCATTGATTGAAGTAGAGGAACAGTCATTTTCTTGCATCATCTGGGCTGGAAGGATGGGAGGACAAGTAGTAATTACCTTAAACAAACAAGGCCAAGATTGCTTGTAAAGCTACCCCTCTATTGAAGCTGGTGAAACAAGAAAACAGAGCGAGAGCATAATGATTTCAAAACACACTTCAGAGCCTCGGTCTTTCGCTCGGCCCCTTACAATTCTTCATTTTGTAAAGGAACAAACTATAAAGATTCTAATGACAAGTCAACAGACATCACTAAAGACATCTATCGTTTGAAGCTTGGCCAGGTGTTGGGGGGAAAGCGTTCCATTGTTCTCCCCTGTCTAGATTGGGTATTCGTCTCTACAACGCTGTATTCAGGGGTGCAGTGGTAAAACAAAAAAGATGGGTAAATGCTGAATAGAAGGGTGGCCACCATTATGAACTCTATCAACGCTAGTTTAGTGCAATATGTGCTTAAATGCGATATACTTAAGCAATAAGGCACAAGAAGGTGTGTGGTATATGGCCAATATACCACGGCTAAGGACTGTCTAGGACTGTCCAGCACAATGTAACGCAGGAATGGCTGGATGCAGACCTTAGCCGTGGTATATTGGCCATATACCACAAACCCCCGAGGTGCCTTATTGCTATTATCAACTGGTTACCATAGTCATTTGAGCTGTAAAAAAAAATGTTTTGTCATGCCCGTGATATACCACGGCTGTCAGCCAGCCAGCATTCAGGGCTCAAACCACCCAGTTTATAAATGAATATATCACGATATACTATACCACAGTCATATATATCGTATACGATATATGGTATTCAAGCGCGATATGCAATGAAGATAATATTAACGCTCTTGTGAATTTCAGTGGTGTAGATGATCACTCTCACATGGTTTTCCAGTACAAGTTGCTAATAGGAGCACATTTACAATGATTTCAGAGGTGTAGATGATCACTCTCACATTGTTTTCCAATACAAGTTGCTAATAGGAGCACATTTACAAAGTACATGTTGCTGATTGAGGCACAAGGTGAAGTCATTGAAGGGAACAAGAAAACATAACGCACATTCCTGCACCAGAAATTATGTTTTGAGTAGACATTTCACTAATCCGTGACCTGGTAATCAATTAATTGATTAAGTCAGTAATTCATACATTTCATTTGATGGCCATAATATACACAATCAAATAGATATTTTCAATGCAACCTTCAAGGCATATGGAGACATTTGACATAACTGCAGGCAAAAGAGATTACAGAGTGTGTTGCCCCTTTAACTACGGGGTGTTTAACCATCTGTTAGCTGTCAGTCAAACTGAAACCAAAACTTAAGTTTAGGAGTGGTTAGGGTTGAGGTTTGGGATAGGGATAGGGTTAAAAACCATTATTTTGTTTTTTTTACACAACAATGCCTAGCACTGGGATTGAACCTGCAATGCTCAGAGCCGTAGTTCACATTTTAAACTCATCCTCAAACCCATCCCCAACACCCTGGATGGTACCAGGCACCCACGTTGACCCTAGTGGACGGTTGGAAATTGCCATGTAAATACAATTCCAAGCCATGCCGTAACTTCACCATTCTAATCATGGCTGGACAGCGCATAATCCACTGGAGTTTGGGCTCGTTATTCTTAACAGAACAGTGTTCTAGACCGTGTCATTGATGGTTTTTACTGTGGCTCTGCATTGAGGAAATATCAGCATTGTGTGGGACTTTCATGAGCCCAGATCCTCTTTCCCCCAATCCTCACTTCCTGCTGTTCTGTATGATTGTGGAGCCTTTGTCTTAGCCTGATGTCTTTGCCTCTTCCTCTGGAGAGGCTAATAGAGGCTTTTTACTCCCCCAATCTTCCAAAATGCCAAGTGTAACTGGTGCCCCTATTGCTCCTAATTAATGCGTGATTAAAGAGTGAAATAAGGGATTCTACCCGTGATTTGTTTTTTCAAGGAGTGAGAAATTAATCCCCTTTGGATCTTGCGGAATCATTTAAGGATTTTTCTTGTTCTGTTTATCAAATAAACCAAGTAATTAGAGACTTTAGATAAGTAGGCTAAATTGATGCCCGCCCTATGTCTTCCTAGGCTGTTCGCTGATAGAGACTGCCGTTTTGCTCTGGTAATGTCTGGCATTATACTTGTCCAATAACAATGCCTTTGTGTTTGCCGTATTAGTAATTATGCTTGGGAGCTTCCTTGACCTTGGTAAGCATTGTCTATCTTATTCCTGGATCAGTGTACTGTATTATATTGTTAATGCAAGGAGTTATCACCAGGGAGTTTACTGGATCTAACCAGTGAGGAGGTCCCATGTAATAATTTGTGTAAGTGGCAGCATAATTAACAATACCATTGGTAACATAGTATTACCATATCATTTGATACCATTTATTATGATTTTTTACTGCAAAAGCTTAATACTATAAGTGTGAGTGATTTATTGCTGTGTCCTTGTTGTGGTTCTCCAGCAATCTAAAAGGAAGAATGCAAGCTGTCAATTTCAAAAGAGTAAACTTCCTCCGAGATCAAATGTGGCGTTCCACAGGGATTGATTCTTGGACCTCTAATATTTCTAGTTTATAAACAAGGGATGGTGTGACATTTTGTCAATAAATTCATAGATACCATCCTCTTGTCTCTGTATGCAGTTTGAAAGAAGTTGAAGGTAGCTTCTGGAGCCATTGCTAACAAGCTTTAGCGTAATGACGGGAAGTTTAAAGGATCAGCTAGCATGCACAAAGTATCCTGTTGTAAATGATAAGCTGTCCAATATATCAAAATGCTCTATGCAACAATTCCACCAGCAAATAGCGCTTTATTTTTATGATATATACGTAATAGTATTGTAATAAAATGACTTTGAAATATATTTTTTTGTATGAGTCGTACCTCAGTAAACAAACAACAATCTGATTAGATGAATTGATTAATTTTGCACAAGGTTGGCCAACCTAAACTTTTTCAGGACCCTGTCTTTCAAAGAGAATTAGTAAAAATTCAAATAACTTCACAGATCTTCATTGTAAAAGGTTTAAACACTGTTTCCCATTCTTGTTCAATGAACCATAAACAATTAATGAACATGCACCTGTGGAACGGTCGTTAAGACACTAACAGCATACAGATGGTAGGCAATTAAGGTCACAGTTATGAAAACTTAGGACACTAAAGAGGCCTTTCTACTGACTCTGAAATACACCAAAAGAAAGATGCCCAGGGTCCCTGCTCATCTTCATGAATGTGCCTTAGGCATGCTGCAAGGAGCAATGAGAACTGCAGATGTGGCCAGGGCAATAAATTGCAATATCCGTACTGTGAGACGACTAAGACAGCGCTACAGGGAGACAGGATGGACAGCTGATTGTCCTCGTAGTGGCAGACCACGTGTAACAACACCTGCACAGGATCGGTACATCCGAACATCACACCTGTGGGACAGGTACAGGATGGAAACAACAACTACCCAAGTTTCACCAGGAACGCACAATCCCTCCATCAGTGCTCAGACTGTCCGCAATAGGCTGAGAGAGGCTGGACTGAGGGCTTGTAGGCATGTTGTAAGGCAGGTCCTCACCAGACATCACTGGCAACAACGTTGCCTATGGGCACAAACTCACCGTTGCTGGACCAGACAGGACTGACAAAAAGTGCTCTTCACTGAGGAGTCGTGGTTTTGTCTCACCAGGGGTGATGGTCGGATTCGCGTTTATCGTCAAAGGAATGAGCGTTACACCGAGGCGTGTACTCTGGATCGGGAACGATTTGGAGGTGGAGGGTCGGTATGGTCTGGGGCGGTGTGTCACAGTATCATCGGACTGAGCTTGTTGTCATTGCAGGCAACCTCAACACTTTGCGTTACAGGGAAGACATCCTCCTCCCTCATGTGGTACCCTTCCTGCAGGCTCATCCTGACACGACCCACCAGCATGACAATGCCACCAGCCATACTGCTCGTTCTGTGCGTGATTTCCTGTAAGACAGGAATGTCTGTGTTCTGCCATGGCCAGCAAAGAACCCGGATCTCAATCCCATTGAGCACGTCTGGGACCTGTTGGATTGGAGGGTGAGGGCTAGGGCCATTCCCCTCAGAAATGTCTGGGAACTTGCGGGTGCCTTGGTGGAAGAGTGGGGTAACATCTCACAGCAAATATTTATACAAATATTTACACATGTTTAGTTTGCTGAAAATAAACGCAGTTGACAGCGAGAGGACGTTTCTTTTTTTGCTAAATTTTTTATGAATAAACCGTATAGTCTAAGTTCCTCTGACTCTTTCTTCCTTAGACTACACCTTATGGCTATAAAATACCTCTATATGGATATGTACCAAGCCTCATCCTATGTTGCATCCACTTTCGACATTCTAACAGAGCACCTGCAGCAAGTGCCTCCGTCTGATCCTTTTTAGTAGACAGACACTTTGAAGCCAAGAAAGGCTCGCCTTTGTAATAGTGTTTGTGTTACATAGGTCTGAAAGGAGGAAGGTGGTAAACTGCCATCTCTTAGTATGAAAAACGGGAATAGAGCTATCTATATGGATAGCTTCTTAGACCTTCCATTTACCTCTTCTAATATGTAGTGTGTGTGTGCCTTTTTTGAAGAATAAGGTGGGGTTATAAACCTTAATAGATGACTCTAATTGCTTACTCAATTTAATCTGTTGAAGAACAGTACTTTAGATTTAGATTTTCTTTGCTGAAGAAATCCAATGTAAACGTTACACCGCTTACAGATTTATTCAGTCGTAAAATTGTTCCATTGTTTTGTCGTCGCACCATTGGGGAAGCACGTTTGTCTTATTTTGCCTTTTGTTCAGATGCTTTTCAACCCTAAATTGACTAAGTGCCCTCAATCCAGTCAATTGACAGGATGTAAACTGACGTAAACTGACAGGATCTCAACTTTCACGACGTGGTGTTATTGATATAGTGTGCTCTGCGTGATGTTAATGTTAAAATAATCGATTTTGACAGGATAAATGAAAAATGTCATATAAAGGATTCGTTCTTCTTTGTAAAGTAGCCATAAAATACAGGACTCAAGAGCTAAGTGGGTCATAATGTGATTATGCCCTGGTGAAGTGATTTATGATTATTCAATAATCCTGTTTTGCCAGCTGTTCTTTATTCCAGCAGCACTGTCTTTGCATTATGTTAATTCTCAGATTGATAGGCCTCCAATCCTGCATCTATTGCATTCCTGTAAGTGATGGGGAATAAAATTGCTTGGTAAATGTACACTATTGTGTTGTCCGTCTATTTCCTTTGCCTTCCATAACTTTTGTGCTGTCTGATGAAATCTTCTGAAATGTACTTGTACAGTATATGATCAGCTCCATAGCAGTGGTAAAGACAAGTTGGGTGTCAAGAGACTACACGGTGGTACTACAGAGGCCAATCAGGTTTCATGTCCACTGGAGTGGACATTGCAGTGAGATGAGATGAGATGAATCATGATGATCTCTCATGGGTAAAGATGATAGATCAATGTAGCAACCACGGAGCTTGTCCCCAGCGAATGTTTGCAAGGCCTTGACGCAGCCATGTTTTCCTCACACTCTCCCCACCTCTCCTTTCCCTTCCTTCTTTCCCTCCTCCCCTCTCACAATCCATCCCTCCTCTTGTGTTTTTTTTTTTTTTGCGGGAACCTAGCGGGCGCAAAGCCTCCCTCCAATTAGAACAGGAATTGCGGTGTGGGATCAGGTGATGGAGCGGGATGCCTGTTCTTCTGACCATGGTAGATATATCTCGTCACCATCTCAAAGTTGTACGCTTGTCGCTTTTCCCCCCTCTACTACCCTCCTTGGTTTGCATTATAACATAGCTGCAGGAAGAATGACAAACACTGTTAATCTCCTTGCTCGCTGGCAATACATTACAAAGGGGGTAAAGCAGGCTATTTCACCAGCACTGTAAACACTCAAAATTCAACATTGTCCATTACCTCTTAAACACAGCCGATAACAAGCATCATTAATTAAACTGTGGGAGTAAGTGGGGTTACATAAATTGAAATTAATAATCGTCTGCATACATAAATAGAATGCACATTTCAGAATTGTTTCCTCAACACCCCCCCCACCCTCCCTCCCTCCCTCCCTCCCCCGCCAATGTAGATTAAAAGGTTTGGCTTCCATATAAATGCAATGTTTCAACCCAATCCTAGGGATAGGTTTAGTCATGGAGTGCTCTTTTAATTTGTTTGCCACATTCTCATAATATTTACCCAGAAAAATGATCAAGTAGGCATTTAATTGCTTTAAGAAAATAAATCACTTCCCATAGCTATTGTATTGATGCCAAGTCTATTGCGCGTAAGCTGCAGAGAACATGAAATATTTCGCCACTTGTTTTTGAAATATCCATTGTTGAAGGAGCACCACGGACAATGCTTTGACTTACTGATCATAATATTATTTCATACAACATATTTAAAGTCAAACTACTTTTCTTTTTTTCGATACGCTTGCCCTCCACTTCGCAGTACCTCAGTCTAATCTGTCTGATGTTTCCTTACGACTCTACCACGATTATCCCCCACCTAACAATAATCGTAATGATCTGATCCCTGATTTAAATCATGTATAGCATGTTTTGGCTAGAATGTTGACATTACATGAGACACTCCTGAATCCTCTAAAGGCTTGAGCATGCCTGAGTGACTAGAACAACCATTAGCGGTGTTGTCAGGGAGAATCAAGTTTGGACATGCCCACCATCATCTGACTAGGAGAAGAAAGATATTCTACTTTCAAATGATTTGTAATTGAATTAACTCTTTCCTCTGGAAAGGACTATTTCAGAGGATGGTGTAGATGATGTAAATATGGACGGGGCCTGTCTTTGTGAGCCCCTACGCGCATTTCTTTTCAAGTGTTGCATTCAGGTCTTGATGAATGTGTTTACTGTTTTTGAAACATGAACTCCCGGTTCAATCTCTTAAGAAAAAGGTCATGGAAATGATTATTATCTGACTATTGTTATTGATAACCTATAGATAGAAGGGGCTATACGTAGAGGAACGAGGCTTGTTGTATGATAGGTCTAATACTGTAGTAACATTGACATGCAAACTGCTAGAGATAGGCAATATCCACAGCAGTTCATTAGTTGATGGCTTGCAGGATATATAGAACACTTATTGTGATTCATGTCATTTCATGGGACTGAATTTCAAGTGGACATCATTGTACCCGTTGCCATTGTGCCGCTATGGTCATTTTGAATTTTAAGATTACATGATTGACATTTGACCAGAAGCATTTCATGCTGGGGAGAGACAGATCTGTCAGAGGGTAGTATAGATTTGACATTCCCGCCATCACTTCAAATCCCTCTGAAATACAGACGGATACATGAGGGCTTTGACAAACATCTGCCATAAGCCACAGGTCACATCCATTGATGATTAGGAGATAATTGGTCTGCACAAGCCCAGACTTGAAGACGTGAGCATGGATCCATAACTGCCTCATTGTCTATGTGGGTGGGAAAATGTGCCTCGGGTTGGATGAGTTTTTCCCCCAAGTAATTTCACATGGGTATGCATATGCCTGGAGGGGGGGGGGGGGGGGGGGGGGTCCTATTGGTCTAGGAGATGGGATTTCTCACTGTACTTCCTGTTTATAGCATGTTCAATGTCTCATTAATATTGAGGACCTCTGCTCTGTTCATACTTCCAAATATAATGACCATAAAGGAATAGCATACTTTGACAGCTATGGACATTCTAGTTCAAAAGGATGACAAATGAGTAGCTTTGTTGTGTCATTTACACACATCTTGACATGACCGAGATAATATCATAGGTTGAAATCAGATCCCTGATTAGCTGGCGGTTATGCTGATGCCTCAGTGATAGAAAATCGGTGTTTCCCCAGGTCCTCCACTCATTTGTGCTCCCTGATTCATTAGGATGGCAGGTCTCTTCTGGGTCCCCTCAGCAACAGACTGAGGCTGTAACTCACAGCAGTCATGAAAGATCTGCCAATATTAGCCTACAGCCTGCTAGGACACTGCACCCTAAACAATAGGGCTAAAACAAGGACTTGAATGGCGTCATTTACGTGGTCTTTTTACAACACTCTTCTCTCAATTACTAATGAGATAGCCGACAACAAATTGTCATAAGCACATTGCCCATAGCTCATATACCACCATGGGAATTTCCATTAAAGGCGTTTGAGTTGGAATCAGCGAATAAATAAAGGATGTCCTCGTGGGAAATCAAGGTAACAAGCAGATACATGTTAAAACTCTGGAGAGACTTCCCATGGAAGCTGAAGTGGGCTTCACAAAATGCAGATGTGATGGAACCACAGACGGTGCTCAACGGGGCTCAGGCCTTAAAATAAGTAATGAAGCAATTAGTCAGACAATTATGAACACCTGTGACGCTGATTGGCACAATGCTGCTTCGTCTGTTTTCCTGATTCTAAAGATGCCTTAATGTTGCTAAGTTAACCTCTAACGAGGCTTGTAATAACGAGGAGGGACAAACCGTACACACGCACGCACACACACACACACACACACACACACACACACACACACACACACACACACACGCACACACACAAGGTTCACATTAAGAAGAGGAGTTCATCCCAAAGAGCAGGTTGCGTCATGTATTATTGAAACCAGCTGTTGTATAAACACAACTCCAATAAATTGGGGTCTCCATTTTTCAGATTCATTAAGGTTAATGCAGTTTTAATTAGTACTTGATTTGAAGCCTATTAGATGTAATTCATAAGTATTTTCTAAGACCTGCAAACTGCATTGCAATGGGATTAATAAGATAAAAGGCACAACTTGGAATTAGTCACTGTTGGTTCATGCGTGGACACAGGGATACCTTTCTATCCACTGTAACTGTCTGTTTATTTGCACAAGTGCTTTCAGTCACGTTAAAACAATTTAATGACTGGAGGGCTTTGGACTGCAGGGATTGCATCACCAGTCAGAGGAACAAATGGAATGGAGGTTCCGGCCTGATTAAAATAAATCCTTTGATAGTAGTGCAGAGTTTTCTTTTTCTCAGCTATAAAATGAGGTGTCCTGTGACACCTTTTTTACTTCTCCTCCCAGTATGTGACATAAATGGGACATAAAATGGGAATATGTTTGTTGAGTTATCAGCCAGAGGTTCTCCTATAAAAGTTTATCCATAAACTCTATGAGGCTGCTGTTACAAACACCATAGATTTCCCCTTCCTGGTTTGACAGAAACTATTGTAAACGCGTCTTATTGAAAGCACATCGGTGAACAGTGAAGATGGGTGGAAATTACAGGAAGAGAGCACGTAGCTGAGCCGTTGACAGCCGAAGTCACAACCCATTAGGAGATCCACCAAGTGGGGGCTCTTTTACCATGAAATGCTTACTGTACAGGGATGAATCATTAGCATACCCTGTTTGACATTGTCACACTGAGACATTTTCATTCAGGGCAGAGAAGTCAGATAAAACGGTGCTCCAGCCTCAACAAGGTTATGAAACAGGTGGAGCCTTTCTGGCTCACAGGGTCTCTGTGCAAGAACTCTTAGTAAACATTTTTTATTTTTTTTATTTTTTAAATGGTCACATCTGTAACTCAAACTCCACAGCCTCCACTTTTGAGACTTGAGATCTATTTTGTACATTTCTTCTTTGAGAGAGGCACACAATGGGAGTTCACTGAGGATCAGTTTTCAATTGGATAATAGGCTTGTGAAACGAGGGGATTGCGAGTGCATTGCTTTCACACATTCTTATATATCTCTGTAACGTGTCTCTGTAATGTGAACCACATTCTGCTCAAATCTCAATTCCTCTGTATCCTTTTTAGAGATCACATTCAATTCACACATCATGCTTCAAAGCAACCTAGACTGGACAACCTGAATCTCATATCTCAACACCTCTGAAATGATAAATATAACATTCATTTGACATGTTTATACCATTCCCCTTGAACCTGTAGGCAACATTCTGCGTACACCATTAAACTATACTGAATCATTGTATTCCTCTCCTCAACTAATACAGTATCCCAATCACCTTTGCCCCTTTGAACTCGAGGTGACCTATAATTCTGTAAACCCATGTTGAGATTAGGATTACAGTGATCAGGCTGAGGGGTTAGGAGAGTTATGCTCACTGAGTGCCTATATGTACATCATTACTGTGTCTATAGCAACAATTTATGCCTTTCATGTCTGTATTTGAGTCCTAAATGAATTCAGTATAATCTCAATAGCACATGGTATTGCATGGCATGAGAAATTTGATAAATAATTGTGAATCGTTTAGGTGACTAACTGTACTTTTATCTTAATGGTGAATAACTATTATTGTGATTTATAATATTTCCCAAACAATTGTTTTCTACAGCCACGTCCACATTTTTTTCTTAGCTACAACTGGAACCCAGAACATAATACCGCAACTGGCTGTAATGTTGGGCTCGGCAGTGCATCCTCAACCAGCTCTGTTCATTCCTTTTCCATGAATGGAGGCACCTCTCCACACTGCAACGTGAAGACCGAGAGGTGCTGGGTCACAGTGGCCTGCTGCATCTCCTTTAACCCGCTGTAGCCACTAGATGGTGTATGATAACCACAGAGACTCATCCCACTGGGGCCGACTCCAACTCTCTGATGAGGTACTGCTCGCTAGAGGAGAGACCTGGGGATGAGAGACGGGAGTGGAGAACAGTCTAGAGACTTTACGATAGATTCCAATCCGCCTTCTCACATGGGTCTGTACATGATTTATTGTCTCTTCCCCCCCCCCCCCTCCCCGCAAATGAAAACTTTGCACTTGCTGTACACTGTTATCATTTTTATGGATGTCTTTACAGATGGGAAATGTCATTGTTAGGGACAGACCAATAAAAGTCAGTTGTAAATTACTTTAACAACATGATGGCTGGTGCACATTTCTGTCCCTAACACCAGATTGTTGGAGTGGCCTATCGATTTCAAATGACTCATACTGTACTCTCGGTGTAGAAGAGGAACTCGACACGTCCTTTAATTTTGGCTCACAACTGTTGCGTTATGTCTGAGCTGTGAGCTCTTTCATCGCACTAGTGACACATTTGGTGTTAAGGTTCTGTGGGACCACTGTGTATTCCCCATAATGAACTGTAAACGTATCATTTACAGTTATATAGACAGCTTTGTCTCATATGCTGTACAGCATATTACCCTCTAATTACCCGTAACTTTCAGTTGCACTGAATGCTCAAAGCTTGGAGGTTGAAATTGTATTATTATTATTAATAATAATAGTAATATTATTAGCCTGTTATAAACTGCAAAATATCATGCAAAATCACATGGGCTAAATACATACATAGTACTTTAGAAGAGGGTTAATACACTTACTACCAAGCTTGTCTCCATTGTGGTGCTGGGAGATACTGTCCCGTGTATGCTGGAGTATTTAAAAAAAAATGTAAATACATAATGGGTAATACAGCAGAAGTTCATTGAGAGAGTGCATTCTTGTATTGTCGGGCGTCTTGTGTTGCCGAGTAAATTCGGCAGCTTTTCAACACACGCATAAAAGTGAATGTGTCGACATTCGTTATGCATTTTACACACGGCTCTTATCCAGGACAATTTACAGGAGCAATGGCGGTTAAGTGCCTTGCTCAAGGGCACATTGACAGATTTGCCACCCAGTCCGTTTGTGGATTCAAACCAGCAACCTTTTGGCTACTAGCCCAACGCTCTTAACCGCTAGGATACCTACCGCCACTGCATACTGTGTCATACCGATTTGTGCTACACTATTATATCTGTGGCCAGGTACTAGAGTACATGTAGTTGGGGAACTTAATAACCCATCACCTGCATTAAGGCTTTCTATGGGTTCAGTCAAGGGTCACTCACACCAATAGCTAAACCAGATTTATTTTCCTGGGGGCACCTATGTCAACACTAGTTACAGATCCTATTATAAGACGTCAAATATTTTTTTAATGCTTTCGGTAAATGGCAGGACGGTTTTTGGGGACGACAATGAGAAGACAATTCCAATATTTTGGATCAGAGATATTCCCTATACGGGTCAACTTTAGAATCTCAGGGCTCACCCTGACCAGCAATGTTATGCTGAACTCAATGAATTTGAAATAAGTCAAAGATTTTCTTCATGCACTTCCCCAGTTTAAACAAGATCCTTTGGATGGAAACGTGTGGATTTATTGTAAGTAAGAGATATAAGAGAGAAAACTTAATCCCCCACCCAATTGTAAATCCCACCTCCACTCCATAACGCCCCATCCCATCACTGACCTTTTGTCTATTTCCCCCCCCCCCCCAAATAATGAATGCTTTCAGACTATATCAGAGGAACGACCTCACGCATGGTCCACAGTATTGGAATGTCATAACACAAAATCACCCAATCAGCATGCGGGGCCGAGAGCAAACAGAGAGCAACAAGGCCCTGGCACACTGAGAACAGTGGTGAAATGGGCCCTCTGGATGTCAATGTAATAGAATGGCTTATGATGTGTAAATAACACACCACTTAATAGCACTCTCGGGCCTGACAACTCCCTTCTAGCACGCTGAGATAGCATTGGAATCACAGGGGCCATGGAGAAGGAGAGGGAGAGAAACACATGGTTCTTTGGGACTGGGTCTGTCTTCTACCGCAGTCCTGACTCCAGAGCCTCCCCTTCTCTATGCCATTACTCCTGTTGACCTTAACAAACAGCAGGAAATCATATGTTACCAGCGAGGGCTCACAACCAGCGTGATAGTCTAAATAATTTCAATAATAAAAAAAACATTATTTGTCTTTCAAATATAGACTGTTATTTCAATGAATTTGAGAAGAAAGGACAGAAAGGTTCCTTATCTTCTCTTGAAATATTGAAGAGGATCTTCTTATGAAATATAAAATAGGCATGAAAATGTTTACTTTACTTTGTTACTTTGAAAGCTGTACAAAGAGGATTTTTTTAACCTTTTAAAACAATAGCTTTTTATGACTTTGTGCTCCGGCTCATCATAGCTATTCTGATTTAGCACTGTAGCACACATGTAGTTAGTGCAGTACACTCCAGTACAGTACACTCTCGCTCCTGTTTTCAGTTTGCTGAAGCTAGCGACTGGAACGAGCTGCAACAAACACTCAAACTGGAAATTTGTATCTTAGCCTCTTCATTCAAAGACTCAATCATGGACACTCTTACTGACAGTTGAGGCTGCTTTGCGTGATGTATTGTTGTCCCTACCTTCTTGCCCTTTGCGCTGTTGTCTGTGCCTAATAATTTTTGTACCATGTTTTGTGCTGCTACCTTGTTGTGTTGCTACCATGTTGTTGTCATGTTGTGTCGCTACCATGCTGTGTTGTTATGTGTTGCTGCCTTGCTACATACAGTACCAGTCAAACGTTTGAACACACCTACTCATTCAAGGGTTTTTCTTTATTTTCCCAATTTTCTACATTGCAGGATAAGAGTGAAGACATCAAAACTATAAAATAACAAATATGGAATCATGTCGTAACCAAAAAAGTGTTAAACACACCAAAATATATTTTATATTTGAGATTCAAGTTGGACCACAGGGTGAAGGAAAAGCAACCAATAAGTGGGAACTCCTTCAAGACTGTTGGAAAAGCATTCTTTGTGAAGCTGGTTGAGAGAATGCCAAGAGTGTACAAAGCTGTCATCAAGGCAAAGAGTGGCTACTTTGAAGAATCTAAAATCTAAAATATATGAAGATTTGTTTAACAGTTTTTTTGGTTACTACATGATTCCATACGTGTTATTGCATAGTTTTGATGTCTTCACTATTATTCTACAATGTAGAAAATAGTAAAAATTATGAAAAACCCTAAAATGAGTAGTGTGTCCAAAATGTTGACTGGTACTGTAAGTATTAACACCCCTGAGTCAATACTTTGTAGAAACACGATTACAGCTGTGAGTCTTTCTGAGTACGTCTCTAAGAGCTTTCCATACCTGGATTGTGCAAAATTTGTCACTATTCTTTAAAAAATTATTAAACTCTGTCAAATAGGTTGTTGATAATTGCTAGACAATCATTTTCAGGTCTTGCCATAGAGTTTTGACTTAAATCTACTTGAAAATCTAACTCGGCCACTCAGGAAAATTCACTGTCTTCTTGGTAAGCAACTCCACTGTAGATTTTGCCTTGTGTTTTAGGTTATTGTCCTGCTGAAAGGTGAAGTAATCTCCCAGTGTCTGGTGGAAAGCAGACTGAACAAGGTTTTCCTCTAGGATTTTGCCTGTGCTTAGCTCCTTTCCTCAATTTTTTTGTCCTGAAAAACTTCCCAGTCCTTAATGATTACAAGCATACCCATAACATGATGCAGCCACCACTATGCTTGAAAATATAGAGTGGTACTAAGTAACGTGTTGTATTGGATTTCCCCCAAACATAATACTTTTTTATTCAGGACAAAAAGTATATTGTTTTCCCAAATGTTTTGTATTTTTACTTTAGTGTCTTGTTGCTAACAAGACGCATGTTTCGGAATATTTTTTATTCTAAACAGTCTTCCTTCTTTTCACTCTGTCATTTAGGTTAGTATTGTGGAGTAAGTGCAATGTTGTTGATTATCCATCCTAAGTTTTCTCCTATCACAGCCATTAAACTCTAACTGTTTTAAAGTCATCGTTGGCCTCATGGTGAAATCCCTGAGCGGTTTACTTCCTCTCCAGCAACTGACTAAGGAACGACGCCTGTATCTTTGTAGTGACTGGTTGTGTTAATGCACCATCCAAAGTGTAATGAATAACTTTACCATGCTCAAAGGAATATTCAATGTCTGCTTTTTTTTTTACCCATCTACCAATAGGTTCCCTTATTTGTGAGGCATTGTAAAACCTCCCTGGTCTTTGAGGTTGAATCTGTGAGGTTGAATCACTGCTCAACTGAGGGACCTTACAGATAATTGTATGTCTAGGGTACAGAGATGAGGTAGTCATTCAGAAATCCAGTCCATGCAACTTACTATATGACTTGTTAAGCACATTTTTACTCCTGAGCATATTTAGGCTTGCCATAACAAAGGGGTTGAATACCTACTGACTCGATACTTTCAGCTTAATTCCACTTTGACATTATGGGGTATTGTGTGTCGGCCAGTGACCAAAAATATCAAAATAGAATCTATTTTAAATCGAGGCTGTAACACAACAAAATGTGGAAAATGTCAAGGTGTGTAAATACTTTCTGAAGGCACTGTACATACGGAACATACGGCTAACTATTTCAAAATGGCTTATGTCAGCATAAAATGTGACTCTATACTTACCACATGTCATGCTCATTACTTATAATTGTTATTAAATTGTAAATCGTGATGACAGCGATACTATGAAATCCATTTTCACATGCATTTAATACTGTTTCTTGCACATTTTGAATTAAAGATACCCTATATGACTGATCAATGCCGGTAATATGATGGGTGTTAATATGTTAAAACAACCAGATCTGTTGTTTGTGGCACTTCATTAATCCACCACCATTTCAGACATTGTTTTCACAATGTATTTTGTATGAATATTCAGGCTTCATAATAATAATGCAATTTTACAACGTAATTGTTCGCGTAAATACTGTAAGTAATATAATGGGTATTTCTAATGTGCAAAAATGCAAAGTCTGAGTTACAGTAAGCTATAAGAATGTCTTAGGAGGAAGTACGTCTCATCGTATTGTTTGTCATTTTGAACAAGTCATTTTGCAATTTGCACAAAAAGTATTATCTTTTGGGGTTCCTACCAGCGTGCAATTATCTTTATGGCTTTTTAATATAAAAACAGTATCTGTCTTTAGCTTCAAACATTTCATTTAAAGTTAAAGGCTGGATAGATTTTTATGAAGGATTTAAGCTATTGCATTATATTCAAACATTTCACAGTAAATTCTTTCAAACTTTTTCGGATACAAAATGTGGGACAAAGTGAAACATTTTACATTACAACAACAGTTCTGCTGAAGCAATTGTGGAAACGTTAGTAGCTACTTGCACAGTAACTAGCAGGACAACCCAGTCATTTACAGACCATAATAAAGAAAAGGGTATCATGCACAGTATCTGTCAATGTGGATATGCTAGCTACTGTAATGTATATTTGATACTTTCTGCTTGCAGTAATAGAAGAGATGTGACCTCCGTGGAAGTATCAGTCATGAGCTGCCTTTGATTCGGTCTCTATTTCCGGGAGACTCGGGACAGAACACCAGATCCCACATCAACTGACCTTGACCCGTCTCTTTAGAACTCTCTCCAAATCTCATTTGCCGGTGCTCAAGGTTGCGTTGCATTTTGTCTGTTGTTTACGTTACCGAACCTCAACCCCTACGCCCCCGCAAGAAGCCCCTCTTGAGAAATAACACCTGAGTCTAAGGTCTAAGACGAGGTGGCGTGGGAGTACAGGTTGAGGTGGGTCAGCTAGGGTGATCAAAAACAAAACAGAAGGATAAAAAAAAAAATTTTTTTTACCTCCCCCATAATCCTAGGCTTCCAAGAATGACCTTTGATCTCGCAGCATGTGTGGTATGCTGAGCCGCCTGCTCTTGGCGTTCGCTGCTCTGATCCTGGGAAGCAATCACGACGAGGACTGCTATCAGAAAGGCTGCTGGGAAACACTCTAAGCCTGACACCGGAGGTGAATGCCAAAGCAAAAAAGCAAATGTGTAGGGATGGAGAAAAAAATTGCCCAGTGCAGCCAACCACATAGAGAGCCTGATGAGCCCCAGCACATAGCATGATAAAAAAAAAAAGTACTGAGGAAATCGACAACACTTTCTGATGCCTGATGTGAGTCAATAGTACTAAACGCACAACAACATCTTGAGACATCTTCTCTGGTGTAATGCAAACAAAGGAAGATAAACATTCAACTGATCACTTTCCTAAGGTAGGAATTCTATTACTGCACTGTGTTTGAACTTAATATTACTGCACCCTATTTGACCTTGAATTTGTGTATCATTAGGACTGTAATAACCCTGTTTTCATATCCTTGACATGGTTTGTGTGAAATGGCAATTGAACGCTGAGTAGACCATTACATTGGGTGCCACCTAGTGAATTCTTAAAACTATGCTTAATCTTTTTTTAGCCTGACTCTTGATGGTTGCTATGCCTAGTGAACACGACAACTGTATATTTGTTCTTCAAATGGACGGCAATACTAAGCTTAGTAAATGTACTCTGTCCAAAATGGCCTCGAGATTTTAGAAAATCTCCCATAGTTTGTCATATGTTGTTGTTTCTCTGGTTGAACCACACTGTACTGGCAGCTTTTACCCTCGTTAATAAGTCTCTCTCTCTCTCTCTCTCTCTCTCTCTCTCTCTCTCTCTCTCTCTCTCTCTCTCTCTCTCTCTCTCTCTCTCTCTCTCTCTCTCTCTCTCTCTCTCTCTCTCTCTCTCTCTCTCTCTCTCTCTCTCTCTCTCTCTCTCTCTCTCTCTCTCTCTCTCTCTCTCTCTCTCTCTCTCTCTCTCTCTCTCTCTCTCTCTCTCTCTCTCTCTCTCTCTCTCTCTCTCTCTCTCTCTCTCTCTCTCAAGCCTTGGGCATAGCGAATTCCGTGCATGTGCGTTTATTTGATTGTTTAAGAGCGATTTCCGGAAACCAAGTTTTTGAGGGCCAGGAGCTGCCTTGTAACAATTAGGGGGTTAAATGGCAGCTGGCCACACAGGAGGGCACTGGCTCACTGGTTCGCTGGCAGCCCCTTCCTGCTCCTCAGAGATCAGAGGTCGAGGGACTTTTCAGGAAAGTCCATTTCTCAAGCAGCCCAAAACAGGTGCAGGCCTGGACACCACTATTTACCCAAACTAAATGAGGGAGGTGGAAGCACTGCTGAATAAGTACCACCCTTGTATAGTGTTTAACAATGAGATAGTGGCAGTTTGGGTGCTCCTGTACACAAGTATACACAAGAAACAGTAACATTTCTCGAACCTCTTGTGTGAGACAGTGCGTGCACTTACACTTACAGGTAAAATATGCATATGTAAAGAAACCAAAAAAATGACGGTTACTTTGCATGTTTAAAAAAAGGTTATAAAAGCTGTTACGCTGTATTACATTTTCATTTGTATAGATGCGGCAACTCCAAACTGTCATACTACTCCTTCCAAACATATTGTTTACTTTTAGTCCAAGGCATCTGACATTTCCAGGGAGGTGTTCCTGTCTGCAAACATGTCAGGTGTAGCCAAATGTTCATTTGTATTATGTGTGTATTCTTATGTTTGTATGTTTAAACCTGTGCTGTCCAAGCATGTACTATTTACTATATGTTTACAGAATGCACCTGTATACTCATATTCTGTACACACACACACACACACACACACACACACACACACACACACACACACACACACACAAACACACAAGTGCGCCCATATACATACACATGCGCGAACACACACACACACACACACACACACACACACACACACACACACACACACACACACACACACACACACACACACACACACACACACACCTATAAGAGTGCTATAACAATACCTTTACCTAGAGGTTGTTTCCCAGCAGAACAAGGTTAGGAGAGCAAATAATAATACAAGAATGTTAAAGGTAGGTAGAACTCGTAGCCCCTGTGCTTTCTTTGGATTGGTTAAACCAGCAGGACCTGGAGTAGAACCCATCAGGAAGGGCTTAAGTGTTCGGGATTAGGGCTCTAAAAGGTATTTGGAGGTCCTGAATCAGTCAGAGGATTGGGGTGGAGGGAAGCCCTAAGATGTCCTAAGCGTTGGGCCTGCGAGGTAATCAAACAGAGCGGAGGTAGAGGGCCCGGCCCTAGCACACCTGCAGGAAGGGGCCCACAGCATAGACAACAGAACGTCCCTGCAAGTGGGACACGCTGGTCCGTTTTCCCTTGCCACAGAGCAACAGCAGCTGGGTATGGTGGTGTGGCCCAAGGGCAAGGTCGGCCAGCGGACCAGGGGGAACAGCGGGTGGATTGTTTTCTCTCGCGTAGTGAAAACACCGGCCATGGAGACACTGCATGTGCCAGCTGTGGTCGAGGCTTTTTAGCCCACAGCCTGACACCATATTAACACTATAAAGGGAAGCTGGATTGTCTAAATGACTACCGCCCCATGGCACCTCTGGCCTCTAGCCCCACCTGAGCAAAACACCCCGGCCATACAGCGACAGGTTGGTAACAATAACAACTTTGGGAAAGAGCAACAAAAAAAGAGCAAAAGTTCAAACTTGACTCAGGGATGTACAGTGGATGCACATACTACAATTCAAAGTGCAAAGTGTGATATCCCTTAATTGTCAGGTTTGTATTGCTTTACACCTGCTTACAGTCAAGTTTTATTTGAACATTTATGAGCTATTCCATGGTAGACGTGATCCTTTGCATAAACAATGGAAAAGAAAACAAGTTACAAAGGTACTGGGATGCATAGCCAGTGTTTTATGGGCTGCTGACGAACCATCCAACAGCAAAGTGTCAATACAGCTACGAATCCTACTAATCCTACCAATACCTACATGTTTCAAGCGGACTCCCATAGTCCCTGTGCCCAAGAACGGGAAGGTAACTTGTCTAAATGACTACCGCCCCATAGCACTCACATCTGAGCCATGAAATGCTGGTCATGGCTCACACCTTCATCCCAGAAACCCTGGACCCACTCCAATTTGTATGCCGCCCAAACAGATCCACAGATGACGCAATCTCTATTGAGAATCCTGTTCCTAGACTACAGCTCAGCATTCAACACCATAGTGCCATCCAAGCTCATCACTAAGTGAAGGTCCCAGGGACTGAAAAGCTCCCTCTGCAACTGGATCCTGGACTGCCTGACCGACCGCCACCCAGGTGGTGAGGGTAGGCAACAACACATCAGCCATGCTGACCCTCAAAACGGGGGCCCCTCAGGGGTGCATGCTCAGTCCCCTCCTGTACTCCCTGTTCACCCACAACTGCGTGGCCGCTCATAACTCCAACACCACCATCATCATCTTGACCGCAAGATGCTACAGAGGGTAGAGCGTACAACCCAGTACATCACTGGGGTTGAACTCCCTGACATGCAGGACCTCTATACCAGGCGGTGTCAGAGGAAGCCCCTAAAAAGGGTCAAATACTCCAGCCACCCAAGTCATAGACTGATCTCTCTGCTGACGCATTGCAAACGGTACCGGAGCGCTACGTCTGGGACCAAAAGGCTCCTAAACAGCTTCTACCCCCAAGACCACTAAATAGTTAACCAAATAGCTCCCCAATCTGCATTTACCATTTTTTCACTAACTTATTTTGACCCCATGTACTGTATATAGTCAAGCGATCATTGCTCATTGTATATTTTTTTCCTCGTGTTCCAATTTTTTTTTCACCCCAATTATTATTATTGTTTTTTTTTTGTTTATATTCTGCTTCGTTTGGAAGGGCCCGTAAGTAAGCATTTCACTGTTACTCTACACCTGTTGTTTACAAAGCACGTGACAATTTATATTTGATTGGATTTACTGTAATAGCAACTTTTGCAAGATTTCCATTGAATAGGTGAATTGTATAGAAACACGTAATTGATATTTGCTTTGATTTCAGCCAAATCTCAGTAGATTGGTTGGTTTTACGGCGCAAAAGAACACAGTGAAAGCTCATGCTGCAACCTGAAACCGTGAAACGGTCAGAAATCACGGCTGTCCTCAGGCCTAATTGGTCTGGACACTTAACATCAAAGGAGATGGGCTTTATACGTAATCCGTTCCTGCCTGTACCGCATTCTCATACAGACCATTTAAAAAAATATATTCAAACATTGTAATGAAGGTCATTCTCCATCAATTTGCTTTGATGTAGATGCACTAAGTTTAGCATTTTAATAAGAATCCTTTACTCTACACCCCCCCCCCCCCCCCCCCACACACCCACAGACACATACAGTACACACAGAAAATATTAATTTAACGCTATGTAGAATTACTGCTACTGTAAGCAATTGGGACCATTAGAAGAACACCATAACGCATAGAAACAAATCGTTTGACCTTCCCTAAAAGCAATTACTTTACATATATCCAGAACATCAAGATCGTGCCAACACGGATGGTCGTCTCGCTTCAGGTCCTTAGGAAACTATGCAGTTATTTGTTTTTTTATGTATTATTTCTTACATTGTTTGCCAAGAAAATCTCAAGTGTTATTATATACAGCCAGGAAGAACTATTGGAAATAAAAAGCGGTGTCAACTTACCAACATTACGACCAGGAATACGTCTTTCCTGAAGCGGATCCTTTGTTCGGACCTCCACCCTGGACATGGGATCTTATCCCAGAGGCCGACCCAAAACAACGCGGTCGCCGCAGGAGAGGCAGACGGAGCGGCCTACTGGTCAGACTCAGAGCACACCATCCACCGCTTCCGAGCATATTACTCACCAATGTCCAATCTCTAGATAACAAGGTGGACAAAACTACAGCACGAGTTGCCTTCCAGAGAGACATCAGATATTGTAACATTCTCTGTTTTCACGGAAACATGGCTCACTCGGGATATGTTGTCAGAGTCAGTACAGCCACCCGGGTTTCTTCACGCATCGAGCCGACAGAAACAAACATCTCTCTGGGAAGAAGAAGGGCGGGGGTGTATGCCTTATGATTCAACTCATGGTGTGATCATAACAACATATAGGAACTCAAGTCCTTTTGTTCACCTGTTCACCTTTTGTTCACCTGACCTAGAATTCCTTACGATAATAGTGACAGCCGTGTAAAGCCCCCCCCCCCCCCCCCCCCTGCCTTAATAGGTCCACAGACTACGCAATCACCATCACACTGCACACTGCCCTATCCCATCTGGACATGAAGAATACCTATGCAGGAATACTGTTCATTGACTACAGCTCAGCATTTAACACCATAGAACCCTCCAAACTCATCATTAAGCTCAAGACCCTGGGTCTCGACCCTGTCCTGTGCAACTCGGTCCTGGACTTTCTGACAGGCCGCCCCCAGGTGGTGAGGGTAGGAAACAACATCTCCACCCCACTGATCCTCAACACTGGGGCCCCACAAGGGTGCGTTCTCAGCCCTCTCCTATACTCCCTGTTCACCCATGACTGCTTGGCCATGCACGCCTCCAACTCAATCATCAAGTTTGCAGACGACACTACAGTGGTAGGCTTGATTACCAACAACGATGAGACGGCCTACAGGGAGGAGGTGAGGGCCTTGGAGTGTGGTGTCAGGAAAATACCCTCTCACTCAACATCAACAAAACAAAGGAGATGATCGTGGACTTCAGGAAACAGCAGAGGGAGCAACCACCTATCCACATCGATGGGACAGTAGCGGAGAAGGTGGAAAGTTTTAAGTTCCTCGGCATACACATCACAGACAAACTGAAATGGTTCACCTTCACAGACAGGTGGTGAGAAGGTGCAACAGCGCCTCTTCAACCTCAGGAGGCTTGTCACCTAAAACACTCACAAACTTTACAGATGCACAATCGAGAGCATCCTGTCGGGTTGTATCACCGCCTGGTACGGCCACTGCTCCACCCACAACCGCAAGACCCTCCAGAGGGTAGTGAGGTCTGCACAACACATCACCAGGGGGCAAACTACCTGCCCTCCAGGACACCTACACCACCCAATGTCACAGGAAGGACAAAAAGATCATCAAGGACAACAACCACCTGAGCCACTGCCTGTTCACCCCGCTATCATCCAGAAGGCGAGGTCAGTACAGATGCATCAAAGCTGGGACCAAGATACTGAAAAACAGCTTCTATCTCAAGGCCATCAGACTGTTAAACAGCCATCACTAACAGAGTGGCTGCTGCCAACATACAGACTCAAATCTCTTGCCACTTTAAGAAATGTAATAAAAAGGATTTAATAAAGGTATTACTATTCACTTTAAATAGTGTCACTTTAATAATGTCTACATATCCTACATTACTCATCTCATATGTACAGTATATACTGTATTCTTTACCATCTACCGCATCTCACTCATCCATATTATATATATATATATTTGTGCTATACACCACGACTTCCTTATACACACAAATGTAAAGGGATGAATAAGAATATGTGTATATGTATGTATATATATATATATATATACACATACATATACACATATTCTTATAGTCGTTGTGCATTTGTTCGATCACTTGTTAGATATTACTGCACTGTCGGAACTAGAAGCACAAGCATTTTGCTACACTCGCATTAACATCTGCTAACCATGTGTAAGTGACCAATAAAATTTGATTTGACATATTTAAATGATACCCAAACCTATTTTGCTTGATACAACACTATGGTGTATAGCATAAGTTTTGTAAATGTACCATAGCTTGTTAAGTACCCTATGTGTTGTGTCCTGGAAATGGAAGCATTAATATGGTAATGAATGAATGTGGCACAAATGTACAGTTTTTCATCATCAAAAAGTATACACAGAAGAATATTTGCTAACTAGACTGAACCATAGTGGTCTGTAACGACCCATAAACTCCGACAGAAAGACTTGCAATCATAAGGGGGATTTCCCCTCTTACAGCACACTGCTGCCAAAATATCTTGGAGGCGAGGCATCAGGGTGGTACTTGACTGTGATGTCCTTTGTAAATACTCTGAGGTAGCACTAAAGTCAGGATGAAGTCAATTGCAACATAGGTTCCCGACCCATCTGGAAATCCCCACATAGCCGACTCTTCTTGTCATTTTGCCACAGTAATCATGGAGGTGTGGGAGGGGGGGGCTGTCAATTTGCACCACAATCTCACTTTAGGATGTTGAAATGACTTGAGATGCTCTTACGGTAGTCTCGGAAATGACAATTACTGTACATGTGTGTTCATGAATTGCTTTCTTATCGTGGTTTTGAGTGTTCGCATGCAGAGGAGGTTAAAAGTTACAGATATTGAGATTCATCGTTTTTTTTTGTCAATGAAAAGCTAAGGGTAAAGGCAAAATATGACTCATAACTTTAGATGGAAAATACAAATATGTCAACATCTATTAGAGAGAGACAAAGAATGACTAGCTAACTCAGTAGGTTTCAAACATTTCCTTTCTGTAATAACAGTCCTCAGATCAACTACTGAAATGCCTTAACGAGCCATGAGCACTAAAACGTGAGGATCAGTTTCACGGGACGAGGCAGCTTGATCCAGTTATTAGCGTAAATGAATGGAGTCTCGTAATCCAAACTCACCAAACCGTACCACCATATGGGGCACAATAGTTAGGCACAACGTTCTTCCAACACAAAGCAGGCTTTTCCACCAATATTAGGGAACACTAGTAGGCTTGGGGCCTGTTCAAACAAGTCCTTCACAGTATCCCCCATAAAATGATTTACTCTCTTCTCTCTCTCTCCTTCCACGCTAGCTCTCTCTTTCTCTCTCTCTCTCTTTCCAACAAGCACTGGCAGGGCATTTTCTACGCTCTTTAATACCAAATTAAAGCCCAACTCTTTTATTTTAAATGAGAAAAGGCAGAGGGAGAGTGCTGACAATCTCGATTGTGCCGAAGAGAATGAGTGGAAGAAAAAAGGGGCAGAAATTAAACAGCATTAAAAAATATAGAACATTACATTAATACCATCCACCACAATTGGTGCTAATTGTCAGATAATCCAGGGGCTCTCGGATGCCTAATGCGAGGATGACTAGGAGCGAGCCGGGCCTCTTGTCCTCCAGGCTCACCAGCCTCTGAGTCCTCCAAGCAGAGGGACCCGGGTCAGACCGCGTTGGAGGGGAAGGGATTAGCTGTGGCATTGTTGGCACTTTCCTTCGGAACATGACCTTGACAAGAGTTTCGACTCACCCCTTCCCAATTTACATCACCATGAACTATAAGAGGGGCATAATTAAAAGCATTGGAGAACCAATGCACACACATGATATGAAACACATACACACCCAATAAAAATCCGGAACTGATCGTCCAATAGAATGTAGTTGTTGCCCAAACTATAACATTAATTGATTGTAAAAAAATAAAACAAAACAAGATTAAGGAACTACTGGTTACAAAATTAATATTCAGAAACAGAGCCGCACTATTTAACATTGACCCAAAAAAAAGTTGACAAAAGGGAAAAAATTTGACCTAATGATCATTATCGATGCTGTGGGAAAGTCTTTGAACGCAGTGTGGGCTAATAATCTTTATCCTGACCTAATCCCTTAATTGAGAGTCAATGTGGTCTGCTAAGGACACAAAGGAAACGATTGGAGAGAACTTTGGACCAAAAAAACTTCTTAGAAGGGACCAGTCTACACCTGTAGCCTAAGATGAGGCTATTTTTCAGTAGTCTGAGTACACTCTCGAGGCAAGTCCTTGGCTGTGAAAACTCCCCGTGTTAAGAGCACGTCCTATTAAGGCACAGAAGAAAGAGATGTTTTTCGGCACCGTGTTTGATGAACTCCCATTTGCATGAAAAAAAAGGTCTGAGCAAACCTGTAACTTGTGAACTGATCAAAAGGCTAAGGCCGTCTTCAGATTCCCCGTTTTCCCCCTTCTGACACGAGAGGGACTCCCTTGAGGCGGCCTCGCGGCGGTGGCCTTGGAGGTTAGAAAAACGTGGCCCCTCAGACTGCTCTCTGGTCGGCGGTTGAGCCTACTCTCCGGCAGCATGGAGTCGATCTCTCACTGCATATCGGTGTCCTCGGCAACCTTGAAATTCTATAAGAGGGCTTTTCATGTTTCTATACTGTATGTGGGGACTTTCATGTTGTGGTGTGCGTGTGTGTGTGTGTGTGTGTGTGTGTGTGCGTGCGTGTGGGTGGGCATGTGTGTGTGAGAGTGCATACTCGTATGTGTGTCCGCGTGCATTCATGTGAGTGTATGTGTGTGTGTTGTGCTTTAGATGACATTGTGATCTAAAGCAAATGCATAAGCAGAGTTTTATTGTACTGTACGTTTCTTTTTAGATATACTGCATCAGTCAAACACCTTTCGAGTAGAGTAAAATGAAAATCGTAATGCATGTTTATTTTAACTTCTACAGTTAAATTAACATTATAATTACTATATTGCCCATTCTGCTTGATGACCATGTATTATTTTGAAAAGGACATGAGTGTTTTGTAACAAAACGTCATGCAAGTGTTCTGCCAAATCATATTGTATAAATGCCCCAAAATCCTCACTTTTTACATCCTGAACAAGCTCAACTTCTAATAGCAAACAAGTCCTTAACTGCTTTTCATTTTCAACGTCACGGTTGAAACAGTTATCAGCTATGAGAATGATGACTAGAAACAATTCAAAAGGACTCATTTTCCTCTGCAAGGTCTGCAAGCCTCTCCGCCTCTCAAATAGCCTCACATAGTATATAGCCTCAATCCTCTCTTGCAAACATCTCCAAACTGGAAAGTGTGTGATAGGAAACTGAGGCTTTTATGATTTTTTTCGAGAATGAATTGTATGTGTTTTGACTACACTTGACTACTATTTTCTTTTTTTTCTGGCTGAGAGGATTGTGAAGCTCTATAGCTGTTAGGGGGTTGGAATAGGGTCTAAGTCTACACCATGGGGACACAGCACAGCAGTCCACTGTGCAGCTAAGTGAGCACAGAGCTCCAGGTTGTTGGGTTGGGGATTGGGGTATGGTCAGTGGGGCAGAGGCCCTCTTTCTCTCTGGCTCAGCTGGTTTCACTTAGAGAACATGGAGAGAGGGGGGGGGTCATCGGGTCACACCATGACCTCATCAAATTAGCCTCAACCGAGTGAGGTGTTTAGCACGAGTTAAAACAAGTAATCTGAAGGGCATTAAATGCAAATGCGACGACCATATGCCCACTTCAAACACGGACAGCTCCCCCCCACCTCCACATACACTCTTGCTCTCGCACATATTAACAGCGGAACCATTCACATTTCACAAAGTGGGAGGCTGTTAAGATGACAATGGGTTTCTGTCATGCTGACCAGGTGTGAGACAAGTCGAAAGCTGTTTGATATCTGTTAAAAGAACATTTTGCAATGATATGTGCCTAACCCGATTCATTTTTGGCCTCTGAGAATAGATATCTCTTACATGTTCTTAGTATTTTATTCGGCTCTCTTCCTGGGGTCCACACAAAACATAAAACATGACATAGCTCAAGGACAGAACTACACACATTTTAAATAAGATCAATAGAACCCCCAAAAAAGTTAGCCACATTACTGACAGTTACCCACACACATCAGTACATATACAGTACATACGCCTAAGAGTTATTCAGGTCAGACAGTGGAGAGGCGTACGGTGAGGTGTTGTTTTCTTTGTTTGTTCGGTACATAGTTGACTTTTAACTCGAACAGGGTGAATATGTAAATAGACGGGTATATGAGCTATATTTTTGCCTCGCTAACATAAATGCTACGCCATGTGCCCCTGTTAGTAAAGCCTGGTCAGGTTATGGGCAAAGGCTGATTGTGCCCCCTCAGGTTTTGGCTAGGAACATATGGCAGCTCCTATGTGCTAATAAGCACCTGTGGAGAGGGAGCAGAGAAAGCCCCGGCGGGCTCTGCAGCTATGCCACCTGCACAGACCTCCGCAGTGCCTCTGACTCACACTCACTCAGCCTGGCTTCAGCACAGAGCTGGAAACTCCGTCTGACACAACACCAATACATGGTTAGATAGCTCCTGGATAAATGTAGATCAACACAAAGATACATGCAAATAACTCGGTTTGGACTTTAATTCTCGAAATCTTTTCCTCTCAATTGGAGGACTCCTTTAGTTGTTGTAGAAAAGAGCACTTTGATAAAAGATTGCACACCCCCCAAAAACAATTGATGCAGTATAAGTAGTGCTTGCATCACAAATACAAGGCATGACTAGCGTGCAGTCAACTGAACTGCACAGTCACATATGAATAAATGGTTCGTAGTTAATAGTTCCGTTAGTACGTGTGCTGTACCGGATCAAAACAGCACACAGCTGCTGCGGAGGAATGTGAGAGCAAAAAGAAGACATTGTGGGAGCCCTCGCTCCTGTCAATCAAAGGAGTCTTATTAAATTTGTTTAAGCTGTGAAAGCATTTTGAAGAAAGGTGACAATGTTCTTTGTGTGTTCTCCTTGCCCAACTATTTCTCCCCGACGAGCCTGTCAATCAGACACATCTCTCTTGACATAAAATGCTGAAAAGAGTATTGTATTTTGTTTGCGTACATTTGAAAGGGAGCATATGACTTCATATAATGACGTCTCCGAATAGGCCTGAATGGATACTCTTTCTTTCCAATCCCATATCTAAATAAATAGAACACATAACCGTGTACCAACACACCATTGTAATCTATTGTCCATCGTGCATCAGGTCGAACGCAAACGAATACTCCCTCGGATGGCCTGTATGTCACCATGACAGCGGTGTAGTTGGGGAACACATGTGAGCATGTGTGAGAGACTTGCAAATACCCAAAATGTCTACTTAAAAGAATGGGACACTGGTCTCCGCAGCTTATGAGGCCTGCTCTGTGGAGTCCTCTGTTCTAAACCACAGTAAAAAACTTGCCCCGTTTAGAAAATATGCAACCCTGTAATCTTTAGAAGTCTGCTTAGAGCCATGAGTGATGTCCTGGTACAATTTTTCAATTGAGAAATGAAGAAGGATAATCAACCTTAGATAATTTATGGGATTTCATTTTTGGACATCTGGTTCCCATTTATGAATCCCATTTTAAGATATCGCCTGCTCCGGTACTGGTCCGTCCATATACTTTATTGACAATTGTACTGTATCATTGCAAGGTGTGCTGCAGAGTCAAGCATGTGGATGACAAATTGTACCTTGTAATTATGTCATAAAAATGATTTCTTGAATATATCAGAAGTAATAGGCTGGTATGTGGTGAAATCATAAAAGTTTTATGCAGTTGTGAACTTCAAGAAGTATATGGTGTCCATTTCAACTAGGTAAATATACTGTGAAGCATGTATTTAACCAGAAATGTAAGTTTGAGATATTCACACTTGCCAAGAGGATCTGTTGAGTTCATATGCTTCTTCCATTTGGTTTGTTTTAGGTAATTGCAATAAGGGATCGTGTCTTGTACTGTAATCAAGAAGTTATTTTCACAGACCTCACTTGCAGGTCCAGGTTCCTCTGGAGAAGCAGCAGTCGACGTGTGTTTGCTTTGTGAAGTATTTGTAAGTCTCAGTGGCACAGAAGACTTACTTAATAATATAGATTGTATGCAATGCATTAGGCTTATGCTGCGTCAAGCATTTTCCATGGACTTATTGCAGTACGATGTTATTATCAATGAACAGATTGATTTGGACTAATTTTAAGAAATGAATCGAGTAGCTGAAACGCCTTACTCAAACTTCAAAGTTACAAATGTAAATTATTCCTGATATTTATAAACTTAGTTAAAATGTATAGAATTCCAATTGGACTTTTAATGAATCTCCTCATGTAATGCAACACGTGAAGAATGATGTTGATATGAGTTCCATTAAATTAAAAGTTCATTTTCTTCTATCTGGGGCTATTTATAGAATTGTGCCTATGTCAGCATCAGGACAATGAAGTTATGACTCCCGGTTGTATGCATTAGTCTAGATGTTTCATTTTCTTTGAATAATACAGACGTACTCAAACCAGAGAAATATTAATTGGATTCAATTACAATTGTACGTCATTACTGAAATGAACCCACATCATCAGCAAATGACCCATTTCTCCATTTCGGGACTGATTTGAGAGAGAGAAAAAAGTTCCACAAACTTCATAACGAATCTCCTGACACTTTATAGACTTGTTCCCTCACATTCTATTTTCTCCTGTGTCAAAGCAGATAGGCAGGCCTTGTAAGAAAGCACGCGTCATTGATTTTGAGTCACTATAAAAGATCCTTGACGCATGTGTGCAGGTGTAGGTCTCCTCTCAGCTTTCCCAATCATTCGGATGTTCCCCTCTTAGATTTGAACCGTTAGCAACGGACGACACCCAAAGGCACACTGTACGTCTTGCCATAAATAACTTTACATCGTTTTATACATTACAAGACCATACTTTACTGAACATACCATGGTAAATGTCAGGAAGTGTACACTGCATTTAGTATTTAAATACCAATATCTTGGAATCTAGTGAGGGTCCTATTAAATCTGCCACTATTGACACTATTAGGCTAGGTAAAGACCTTTACCTTTGTCAATACCAATACAACTTGGTATATATATATATATATATATATATATATATATATATATATATATATAGACACCAACATCCTTACCAAATTAGAACATAAAAGAGAGGAAATGATCTACACCTAAAATAGCTATGCTGATGCTTTTACATGCATGATGCTACATTTGTGCAAAGATTCTTGCGAGCCTTTGTTGCGTTAAAGAAAGGGAAATCTCCCCGAGCTTGTGAGCTTATCCTATATACTTATCCTATATACTGTGAGCTGCTGAGTAGTTATTAGTGTGCCCTGTCTGTAGTAGGGTCTCAAGTGCAAGGTAAGCACCGCAGACCTTCAATACCCCTCCCAAGACTTGTCCTCAACTTGAGGCTTTTGGCCTCTTCAAGGAGCAGCAGTCTTTGATACCGAGTACATGTTTTAGAGGAGTGTGCCCCCTCTTCCCAACCCTTTAATAAATATAGCTTCAAATGTAAAGGATCCCGGATCAGCTCTTGGGAGTGAAGGAAGCACTGCAAGAGCATTAGATCAACCCAATGGGTTACTCTGACCCAGCGTTGAAAGGAAAAAGCATCTCCTCTCCAGCTCTTACCCCCACGTACAATACCGATTGGCTGCGACAAGGAACACCATTCGGATTAAGTGGTGCCCCTTTCCCGTGTGTGCAGCAACTGACAAAAGAGGCGATTGGGCGACTAACCTGCTGTTTAGATAAATAAAGCTATTCTATCAGTTCTCATAATTGCTAACCCCCTCTCCCGTTGCCCCATTGTCCACTGGCGAGTGCAGCTTGGCCTCCTCAGATCCTCCTAATTGCTGACAGATTTGATTTCTCAGTGACGGCAGGAGCTCTGTTCGTGGCCTTTACATCGAGTAATTGCTTTCTCCCCCTTACTTCACCTCCCCCCAAAACTCTTTTCTCGTTCCTCGTCGTCTTCTGCTCCTAAATCGGGAAATTTGCCTTCCTGCTTTAATGGTTTCATTCTACGTTCATAAATCCTCACCATTTAAATCACATTTAGAGATGTTTTGAATAACTGATTCCAATTCTCCAGTGCCCAGGCTCAGAGTGGTCGGTCGGCAGGCAGAGCAGGCCAGCTCTGCCCCAAACTTTTGGGATCGAGCATGGGGTGTGTGGAGAACATGAGAAAAAAAAAACTCTGCAGACCTGCGTTATCCACCTTCTCTGCTCCTGATTGGGTACTAAAATTTACAAGCATCAAAGCTGTATATTACGTTGGTCGCCGGTGGGGAACTAATAACACAGTGGTGAATTAAATGACAAATGTGCAAAGTACTTTTCAAACACATACAACTAATGGTTATATGGCAACATCCAAAGGAGACTGGTTCAGAAATGAGTAGTTAGTTCCCTTTCAGTTTGTACTTAAAAGTTATGGAAACTGGTAACAAGAGATCATTTCCATGGACGCTAGGTATTATTCATAGAAAATGTATCCAAACACTATAAAACTAGTACAATCAATGAACATAGTTTGTGTTAGCCCACTACATGTTCACTTTGGGAGCATGAACAATACCCTGCAGCTTTAAAAATGTTGTGGTACGAACATTTTAATATAATTTGTTTTGTTTGGTTACACACATTTTGTCACAGCAATACCTCCATAATGTTTACTATAATATGATGCTTAACTCCTGTCTTCTAAGTGGTGTGCAACAAGCGATGTTACCCGTTGGGGGAGCTAGGGTTCACTCCAAAAGCACTGGAGCCCAAGTGCGCCACATTCACTGTTCAACATTAAAAACAGCCAATTATCCCAAGAACAAAAGTGCACTTTATTTTCACTTAACACAATTAGTCATAAACTGCATTTGAGTTCTAAATCTAAGTGAGCTCCCATTCTCTGCCAATTATTCATAGTGACACAGTCATATCGTATTCAGAGTTTCAAAGCAAACATATTTCCAGTGCTGCTGTCTGTTTTAATCACCCCACCCACACATTTCAAGGATTAGACATTCCCATTGCATGCAATATGAACCCCAATGACGCTCTGCCAACTATGTTTATCATACACAAGAATATCTATTACATAGTTTGTCAGGTTTAGGTACAGTACTATTTACAGTGAAAGAAAAAATCGATGTAGTCTAATCCACTCAACGTGTGGGTGAGATAATTAAGCATTTCATAAATGATTAGCAAAATATTGAAATATGTAATCCCTCTTTGCATTGATTTTCTTTTAACTGCTCAAGGTATCACACAACAAGGGCACATGATCAGCATCAAATTGGCCTTTCTAATGGAATGTTGCACATGTATGGCAAAGGGCTTATTTTGGGGTGACTTTTCAGTATAAGGCTGAGATTTAAACGTTTTATAATTGAAAACGTTTTCTATGGGTAGCAGGGACTATAATTTGGTCCAATGACAAAATATTTCATTATAATCCTATTTGATATATTTACAAACACACTGATGACAAAGCTTAGAGTTCACAGCCCTATAGCTGATGCGAAGATGGAATTTAAAAAAACGCTATACTAAACTAAAGGAATAGTGGGTTGGTTAGCCACTGCATGCGGTGTGCTGGGCTCGGTATGTTACTGGGATGGTCTACACAGGAACTAAATATTCTAGACACATGTTTGTCCACAACGTCGTTGACGAAATCAATGACGTTGGGCATGAAGTGTTTTCTTTGTCTTCTGGGTTGTAATTATGCGCATAATTGTCGTTTCAAAATGTAGAATCAGACAATGCCGCATAATTTCTTCATCATCATGCTACTCTGATAGGGCATGCCCTCTTTACTGAAAGGATACAAGAAACAACACTATTTTAAAAATAATTCCCTTAGTAACTACATCCTTTTTTGTCACCTCAGCTGTCATGCAATGCAGAGCTGTAATATTGTCTCAATATCTCTACTTTTTTTCCCATCTGCATGCAAAACTCCAGCCTGGTCCCAGATCAGTTTGTGCTTTTTCCAACTCTATTGTCATTGCCAAGCTAAAAACATTTTTGGCATGACAATTCAGAGAAACAGACTGGCACCCAGGCTAGCAAAACTCACTAACATACATGTCCATAGAAAATAAAAGGTATAGAGTACAGTGATCATTCTAAGAGATAGTAGTATAAAAGTGCAAAAGTCACAGACACCTGATCACAACATCTGGAAAATCCATTACTGCTGTACTATGGTCATGTAAGTTTGCAGTGAACCACTGACGTGTCCCAGAGTGGGAGAGTAAGAGTGATGGTGACAGACCAGCAGAGACCTGTATGTCTCTATGACCTGCACAAGGTACGGCTCTAGGGAGCAATGACCAGATACCTCATGTATACAAGAGGCATGTACAAAGACTGCAAACATTAGGCTCGTATTGAATGTACACACATCTCCCACTTATTGGTAAAAAAAATTATATATCCAATATAATTTATGTTCTTTGCAAAATACAATGGGACATGCAGGTCGAGTTTGATCATACATTTTTTTCAAATATTTACTACATTGAACAAAAAAAATAACACATGTAAAGTGTTGGTCCCATGTTTCATGAGTCGAAAAAATAGATCCCAAAAATATTTCTCTCAAATGTTATGCACGGATTTGTTAACATCCCTGTTAGTGAGTATTTCTCCTTCGCCAAGATAATCCATCCACCTGACAGGTGTAGCATATCAGAAAGCTGATGAATTAAAACGGCATGACCATTACACAGATGCACCTTGCGCTGGGGACAAGAAAAGGCCACTCTAAAAATGTGCAGTTTTGTCACACAACACAATGCCACAGATGTCTTAAGTTTTGAGGGAGCGTGCAATTTGCATGCTGACTACAGGCATGTCCACCAGAGCTGTTGCCAGATAATTGAATGTTAATTTCTCTTCCATACATCGTTTTAGTGAATTTGGCAGTGCATCCAACCGGCCTCACAACCGCAGACCACGTGTATGGCATTGTGTGGGTGAGCGGTTTACTGATGTTAACATTGTGAACAGAGTGCCCCGTGGTGGTGGGGTTATGGTATGGGCAAGCATAAGCTATGGACAATGAACACAATTGCTTTTATTGTTTATTATATATTTTTTACCCCCTTTTCGCCCCAATTTCGTGGTATCCAATTGGTAGTTACAGTCTTGTCCCATCGCTGCAACTCTCGTACAGACTCGGGAGAGTCATGTGAAATCCATAGATTAGGGCCTAATGAATTTATTTCAGTTGACTGATTTCCTTATATGAACTGTAACTCAGTAAAACATTTGAAATTGTTGCATGTTGCGTTTATAGTTTTGTTCAGTATAAACATACACCTCTAAAAATGTGTTTGCATTGAGTGGAATATTTTTCATTAATCCACTATATTTCACAAGATCAACATACTCTCATTACAATGTGAAAAAATAGTGACATACTGTGTAACCATTGTAGTTACTAAAAACGTTCTGGTTTGTGCTTCTGACACTACCTAAACTATGACGTAACACTAGAGGTGCACATCAAGTCATCCCATGGGGCTATCTGTGAAACATATCCCTCAAGGTCGTGAACACACGCGCATGGCCTTTAGCATAAGCATGCATGCAAAGGTCATCAATTTGGTAATCTCTCTCGGCCGACTTTCATTAGCTAGCTAGCGCGAGACTTAGACTCTGGCTCAAGGCTATGAATTTTGTAAAGCGTTAGCAATAGGAGGAGCATTATTATCTTATCTCAGGTGACCTTACTGACATTACTCTACAGTAGATAGTGTTTAATGGCCAAATATCAACCTTTTTGTATCCAATTGCTCTATCGAGTGACATTAATGCAACAATGACTTGTGGGAAATAAACTCTCTCTCGCTTTCTTTCTCCTTTCAAATAATCTCTTCACTTACCTGACTATGGAATATTTGCATTTGCATTGTCAAGCATTTATTTTTTAGATGTTGTATATGATACAAATGCCATGCTTAAAAGGCCCATTCTAGCTGTGATCGTTTTCAATCAAAATGGTCAAAAATCAACAAAAACAGATTCTTAACTAGAGCAATTTCTCAAGCAAGAATTTAGCTAAGCCTGTCTGGGAGTGGTCTCCATCCCACCAAAACAGGCTGAAATTTCAGGCTCTCTTTTCAAACAGCTCTTACACTAAAAGGGCATTATTATACTTTGCACCATTTCACAGTATTATTCCAACCTCACAGTGTGGAAATATATACAAAACACAGGAAACCACGTTTTTGACTGCTTTAATGTAAGCAAATTACTACATGTACAGACTAAGTTGCTGAGTGGGATGCGCATCCCTACAGTGACTGTTAATACATGTATTCAATTCTGCTTTCCCGCTTTGAAGCTGAGGAGACGTAATGATACATCCCACTTCCTGGTTTTCCATGTTGTTGTTGTTTTTTTTTAAAATACGTGATCACCTTCAATTTATACTTGCTTTCGTATAAATATATTCTCTCTTGCATGTAGGCATAGCGCAAATATGTCAATAGTATGCAAATGTGGTCCCTACCTTTTTTCTTCTCCAATGGTAATTTCAAACCACTCGTTCAACGTGTTACATCTTCCACTTGAGGCTATGTAGAATCCGATGGAATAATAACGTTGAACATTTCAAAGCTATGGGAAAATGAGCCATTTTCTTAAAAAAAAAAAATGCATGTTTATATTTTCAGATCGTAAGGATACAAAGAACAAATAGGAAAAATGTGCATTGAATGTAAGTAATTAGTGTAGGATGTAATTAGCTATTCATCACAACAAATTTACTTGTGCTTGAGAGCTAGTCTCTTGACATAAATACTGTATGTAGCATATATCCACCATGCCACAGTAGTGTAGCGACGAACAACAACAGACAGGGGACAACAGCCATCCTGTAGTCTTTGAGGCATAGGCTATTTCGACCAATCTCAGTGGGTTATTTTGCAAGCGCCCTCTAGTACAGCAATTTTGTTTTTTGTTGCCTAAAGACACAACCTCCCTTGATGCCTTCCCCAATTGATTCAAAGCTGGCAGTTTTTCCTTCTCTCTCCCAACATGTACTTGTCATTAGCATGCTTCTGAACTCTACACCTCAAATACCTCCTCAGCACTGTACTGAAGGATCATTTCATCCTGCAAGAGGCTGGGAGAGACCGCGGACACACACACACACACACACACACACACACACACACACACACACATGTGGGACTGCCTGCTAGCTTCCTTTAGGGCCTGGTAGATTTTCTTCTTCTTTAACCTGGAGTAGGAAGGACACCTGTTCCTGCCCCCCACAAGACATGACCTCAGAGCTCAGTCAATCTCTAGGCATCGTGGCTGTTTAAACACATGGCTGCCTATAGAACTGGAGACATTCCGCCCGACTCAGATATGCAATGGTACAGTACAGCGGCTCGCCATTTTCAGACTGACTGTGTAAGATATGCCACAGTAAGACAGCAAGTAATGCTGTCAGTAAGGTGACCAAAGAGAACGAAAAGCACATTACATGAATTGTATATTCAGGCTTGATGATTATCCATTCTCTGTGTCAGTTCTTGAGCAGCCGTGTCACTATAAACTTAAAAACATGAAGCAATCATCCAGACCTCCAGTCCAGGGACATGTCAGTGATATTCTCTTTCAACCAGATTTGCAGTCCTGACCATACGTATGAGTACATTAATGACCATATGTTTCGACACTTGTCTGTTACAAATCACTCAGAAATACACTTTACATTGATATTGAGAATAAAATAAGTAACTTGTGTAATTTGTTGACATAATTTTAAAAAAAATCTCTCATATCTCTCTCTTTACAACTAGCCTAAATGGATGCTAGGACATTTAAAGTATATAGAACTGAAGTACAGTCATTACAGTATAAAAAACGATCAATATAACCTCTAAGGCAAATCGAGACATTTGTAGTAACTGCAGGCAACAGAGGTTATGGCGTGAGTTGCCTTTCAATTACGGAGTGTGGTGCCGTCTGTAGATTATGGAGTGTGTTGCTATCTGTTACTGCAGCTGTCAGTCAAACTGCGTACTAGTGAAACCAAATTTGAATGCACAGTTAAATGTAGGTTTAAATGTATGCATATCACAAATATAATTTAGACTGGTTAAGGTTTGGGTTAGGATTAAACAAACAAACAAAATGACAAAACAAGTGCCTAGCACTGGGATTGAACCCGCAATGACCGGAGCCTAGCACTGGGATCAACTCCACCCCAGCCACACAATATATAGCATATGTCAACAACTATGTTATCACTGCTAATTTCTCAATCAGGACCGATTAAATGGATTCCATTGCATAATACCTTCTGATAAATCTCTGAACACTGAAAACTATTGGTACATTGTAATTTAACAGTGCTCTGTTGCCAGCATAGGCTACTCATGCCCTGAACACTCACACAATTGTCCATGCAAATCATGGCAGAGATAAGATAACACAGAGATACTGAGACACAGCCTAACACCAGGGAGTTCCAGGTATGCCACTATTAGTGAGATGAGGGCAGTGGATGGTAAGCCCCTAAATCGCAGGCAATCCAAAAATTAAACAAGTAGGCAGCCAGTATGATGCAGAAAACCTTTGTGAACTATTTACAGATACTACTATTAGTACACTAACAAACATATTTAAGTATTCTGTTTATGTCCAGAAAATGCCTATTGCACAATAAATTAGATGACTGGTAAATGCATTTTCAGCTAATTATATAAAATTACTGGATAGAAACTCAAGGAAACCTCATTATGCTGTGTTACAAACGGAACTAAAGCAAAGATTGTGTATTATATTGACAAGATTGACTGCTCTAACAATGGAAATACATGTCCTCAAAGATGTAAGGCAGGCGGGAGGAGGCGAGATCAGGTGGGACCATTCTAGCCAATGAGAGGGCAGATGCGCATATGAACAGCAGGCTATATATAGATAGACAGAGGACTCATCTTTCTGTCTGTGCCATTATAGCGTCTGTGAAAACATCTCCATTTTAACATAGTCAAAATTCTTCGTCTTCATTGGCTGATTGCTCCCAATTCATAGGAATCCCCACCTAGTTGACTACTTTAAAATGGTGGAAGCCCTCATGTTAAAACGGGTTACAGTATAACTTGTCCTATAACTCTTCTTTCCTTATTCTTACCTCAATGAGACCTAACATTGGTCAGTTCACCACATCTATTAAAATATGTTTTTGATGCATTTTCGAAATGGTTAAATAGTTGTTTAATGTGTGTGTGTTTGCACATGGCACATACAACATGACAGTGGACATGTTTTTTTGTTTTTTGTGCATGACCAAAGCTACTCTATGTGCATCAGCATCATTGTGTTGGCCTTTATTGCACCGATTTCTGCCACCACACCAAAGGTGCATTTTAAGGTGAAATAGAATAGGGATGCCTCCCCGATAAACACGATTGAATCAAGGGTTATTAAGAAAATGCATTTTTGGGAACCACCAGGCTGACACATTCCGCTGGTTTAGCAACTCTTTTAGCTCTTTCCGTCACGCGCCAGTCGCACATCTGCACCACTATATATCAAATCTGTGCGCAAAAACATTCCAGAGAGTAAAGCTAGGGGTGATTTGTGTGCCGTTCTCCTTCTTTTTTTATTAAATTTTCATCTGTGATCTAAATGTTCGCTCAGCTAAAAGCGGGCCCTTTTAAATCAATCATCCGTCCCGAACTTAGACCTGCACCACATTAAGAGCAGCAGTGACATCACAATGATTACCCCTCCCCCCCCACCGGTCTTCATACTTCCTTCATAGTATATTGTGTTGCCCCCAACAGATGGACAATCTTGCAGCAAGAGATTTTTTTTGAAAGTGTTTAATAAATGTAATACAACCTATATAGTGTTGAAGAAAGGAGGCTAAACCAGAACCATCTGCCTGACCGTGGCGAGAGACCCTTGGTAGACTGTGGCCTTTAAAGGGGATGCCTAATATGGCTCAACATGTGGACCTGGCTGCCATGCAATAGAGGTTCCCTTTACATGTTGGACAGTTTATGGGGCTTCAGTGTTGTTCCCCTGGAAAGTATAGAGGCCATACGTTACTGTTCTTTAATTTATGACTTGATGTTTTTTTTTATTATATATATATATATATATATATATGCCGGTTTTTACTCTATCAGAGGAAAATAATAAAAGGATACAGGTGATGTTGGAATGCAATGTCTTTCATGTTTACGTCCCGCACAAGATGGAGAGATTGAGGTACTGTTTCCAATAGGGTAATATATGAAAGTGTTTGACAAATTGTCAAATTAAGGATCTGTGTCATGACCCTAGTGTATACCATTGGATGCAACATCATGCTATTTCACTAAGTACAAACAGACAAAGCTCAACACAATATATATAGATATATATATACAGTATATATATATATATACAGTATATAAATATATATATATATATATATGTACTAAACAAAATTAAACGCAACATGCAACAATTTCTAAGATTTTACTTAGTTACAGTACATATAAGGAAATCAGCCAATTGAAATAAATCCATTAGGTCCTAATCTATGAATTTCACATGACTGGGAATATAGATATGCATCTGTTGGTCACAGCTACCTTAGAAAACAGGTACGGGTGTGCATCAGAAAACCAGTCATTAACTGATGTGACCACCATTTGCCTCATGCAGTGCGACACATCTCCTTCACATAGAGTTGATCAGGCTGTTGATTGTGGCCTGTGGAATGTTGTCCCACTCTTCTTCAATGACTGTGCGAAGTTGCTGAATATTGGCAGGAACTGGAACACGCTGTCATACTCGTTGATCCAGAGCATCCCAAACATGCTCAATGGGTGACATGTCTGTTGAGTATGCAGGCGGTTGAAGAACTGGGCCATTTTCAGCTTTCAGGAATTGTGTACAGATACATGCGTCATGGGGTCGTGCATTATCATGCTGAAACATGAGGTGATTGCAGTGGATGAATGACATGACAATGGGCCTCAGGATTTCGTCATGGTATCTCTGTGCATTGAAATTGCCATCGATAAAATACTATTGTGTTCATTGTTCATAGCTTATGCCTGCCCATACCATAATCCCACCGCCACCATGGGGCACACTGTTCACAACATTGACATCAGCAAACCACTCGCCCACACAACGCCATACTGCAGTTGTGAGGCTGGTTGGACATACTGCCAAATTCTCTGAAACGATGTTGGAGGCAACGTATGATAGAGAAATTAACATTAAATTCTCTGGCAACAGCTCTGGTGGACATTCTTGCAGTCAGCATGCCAATTGTGTTGTGTAACAAAACTGCACATTTTAGAGAGGCCTTTTATTGTCCCCAGCACAAGGTGCACCTGTGTAGTGATAATTTTGTTTAATCAGCTTCTTGATATGCCACACCTGCCAGGTGGATGGATTATCTTGGCAAAGGAGAAATGCTCACTAACGGAGATGTAAACAAATGTGTGCACCAAATTTGAGAGAAATAAGCTTTTTTTGCACATGGAAAATTTCAGGGACCTTTAATTTCTACTCATGAAACATGGGATCAACACCTTACATGCTGTGTTATATACACATATACATACAGTGCATTCGGAAAGTATTCAGACCCCTTGACTTTTTCCAAATGTTGTTACGTTACAGCCTTATTCTAAAATGGATTAAATAGTTCCCACACCCTCAATCTACACACACATTTACACATTTGTGTAAAACTAACCAAAAATGTAAAACAAAAATATCTTCTTTACATAAGTATTCAGACCATTTGCTATGAGACTTGAAATTGAGCTCAGGTGCATCCTGTTTCCATTGATCATCCTTAAAATGTTAATACAACTTTGTTGGAGTCCACCTGTGGTAAATTCAATTGATTGGACCTGATTTGGAAAGGCACACACCAGTCTATATAAGGTCCCACAGTTGACAGTGCATGTCAGAGCAAAAACCAAGCCATGAGGTGGAAGGAATTGTCCGTAGAGATCCGAGACAGGATTGTGTTGAGGCACAGATCTCGGGAGGGGAAGGGTCCAAAAAATGTCTGCATTGAAGGTACCCATGGGCTCCATTCTTAAATCTAAACGTTTAGAACCACCAAAACTCTTCATAGAGCTGTCTGGCTGGCCAAACTGAGCAATCGGGGAAGAAGAGAAGGGGCTTGGTAAAGTGGTTGACCAAGAACCTGCTCTGACAGAGCTCCAGAGTTTCTCTGTGGAGATTTGAGAACCTTCCAGGACAACCATCTTTGCAGCACTCCACCAATTAGACCTTTAGTGTTGAGAGGACAGAGGGATGCCACCCCTCAGTAAAAGGCACATGACATTCCGCTTTGAGTTTGCCAAAAGGCAGCTAAAGGACTCTCAGACTATGATAAACAAGATTCCCTGGTCTGATGAAACCAAGATTGAACACTTTGGCCTGAATGCCAAGCGTCACGCCTGGAGGAAACCTGGCACCATCCCTACAGTGAAGCATGGTGGTGGCAGCATCATGCTGTGGGGATGTTTTTAGCGGCAGGGACTGGGAGACTAGTCAGGATCAAGGGGAAAGATGAACGGAGAAAAATACAGAGATCCTTGATGAAAACCTGCTCCAGAGCGCTCAGGACCTCAGACTGGGGCGAAGGTTCACCTTCCAACAGGACAACAACCTTAAGCACACAGCCAAGACAAGACTACGGACAGGAGTGGCTTCAGGACAAGTCTCTGAATGTCCTTGAGTGGCCCAGCCAGAGCCCGGACTTGAACCCGACTTGACATCTCTGGAGAGACCTAAAATAGCTGTGCTTCAGCGCTCCACATCCAACCTGACAGAGCTTGAGAGGATCTACAGAGAAGAATGGGAGAAACTTCCCAAATACAGGTGTGCCAAGCTTGTGGCGTCATACCCAAGAAGACTCAAGGCTGTAATCGCTGCCAAAGGTGAGTAAACGGTCTGAATACTTATGTAAATGTGATATTTCATTATTCATTTTTTTTATACATTTGCAAAAAAATCTCAAATCCTTTTATTGCTTTGTGATTATGGGGTAGTGTGTAGATCGATGAGATATGTAGATCGATGAGACAAAATGTTAGAATAAGGCTGTAACGTAACAAAAATGTGGAAAAGGACAAAGGGTTATTTATTTAACCAGGTAGGCTAGTTGAGAACAAGTTCTCATTTACAACTGCAACCTGGCCAAGATAAAGCAAAGCAGTGCGACACAAACAACGACACAGAGTAACACATGGAATAAACTAGCATACAGTAAATAACACAGTAGAAAAAAAGTCTATATACGGTGTGTGCAGATGGCGTGAGGTGGTAAGGCAATAAATAGGCCATAGTAGCGAAGAAATGACAATTTAGCAAATTAACACGGGAGTGATAGATGTGCAGATGTGATGTGCAAGTAGAAATGATGATGTGCAAGTAGAAATACTGGTGTGCAAAAGAGCAGAAAAGTAAATAAAAACAATGGGGATGAGGGAGGTAGATTCGATGGGCTATTTACAGATGAGCTATGTACAGCTGCAGCATTCGGTTAGCTGCTCAGATAGCTGATGTTTAAAGTTAGTGAGGGAAATATAAGTCTCCAATTTAAGCGATTTTTGCAATTCGTTCCAGTCATTGGCAGCAGAGAACTGGAAGGAAAGGCAGCCAAAGAGGTGTTGGCTTTGGGGATGACCAGTAAGATATACCTGCTGGAGCGCGTGCTACGGGTGGGTGTTATCGTGACCAGTGAGCTGAGATAAGGCGGAGCTTTGCCAAACAAAGACTTATAGATGACCTGGAGCCAGTGGGTCTGGCGACGAATATGTAGCGAGGACCAGCCGACGAGAGCATATAGGTTGCAGTGGTGGGTGGTATATGAGGCTTTGGTGACAAAACGGATGGCACTGTGATAGACTGCATCCAATTTGCTGAGTAGAGTGTTGGAGGCTATTTTGTAAATTACATTGCCGAAGTCGAGGATCGGTAGGATAATCAGTTTTACGAGGGTATGTTTGGCGGCATGAGTGAAGGAGGCTTTGTTGCAAAATAGGAAGCTGATTCTAGATTTAATTTTGGATTGGAGATGTTTAATATGAGTCTGGAAGGAGAGTTTACAGTCTAGCCAGACACCTAGGTATTTGTAGTTGACCACATATTCTAAGTCAGAACTGTCCAGAGTAGTGATTCTAGTCGGGTGGGTGCGGGCAGCGAACGGTTGAAAAGCATGCATTTAGCTTTACTAGCATTTAAGAGCAGTTGGAGGCCACGGAAGGATTGTTGTATGGCATTGAAGCTTGTTTGGAGGTTTGTTAACACAGTGTCCAAAGAAGGGCCAGATGTATACAGAATGGTGTCGTCTGCGTAGAGGTGGATCAGAGAATCACCCGCAGCAAGAGCGACATCGTTGATATATACAGAGAAAAGAGTCGGCCAGAGAATTGAACTGAATTGAGGTCCGGACAATAGGCCCTCCAATTTTACACACTGAACTCTATCTGAGAAGTAGTTGGTGAACCAGGCGAGGCAGTCATTTGAGAAACCAAGGCTGTTGAGTCTGCCGATAAGAATACGGTGATTGACATAGTCGAAAGCCTTGGCCAGGTCGATGAAGACGGCTGCACAGTACTGTCTTTTATCGATGGCAGTTATGATATCGTTTAGGACCTTGAGGTGCACCGGTGACCAACTCGGAAACCGGATTGCACAGCGGAGAAGGTACGGTGGGATTCGAAATGGTCAGTGATCTGTTTATTAACGTGGCTTTCGAAGACTTTAGAAAGGCAGGGCAGGATCGATATAGGTCTATAACAGTTTGTTAAGCATATCCCAGTTTAGGTCACCCAACAGAACAAACTCTGAAGATGGATGGGGGGCAATGAATTCACATATGGTGTCTAGGGCACAGCTGGGAGCTAAGGGGGATCTATAACAGGCAGCAACAGTGAGAGACTTATTTCTGGAGAGATACATTTTTTAAATTAGAGCTTGAACTGTTTGGGCATAGACATGTAAAGTACGACAGAACTTTGCAGGCTATCTCTGCAGTAGACTGCAACTCATCCCCCTTTGGCAGTTTTATCTTGACGGAAAATGTTGTAGTTGGGGATGGAAATCTCAGAATTTTTGGTGGCCTTCCTAAGCCAGGATTCAGACATGGCAAGGACATCAGGGTTGGCGGAGTGTGCTAAAGCAGTGAGTAAAACAAACTTAGGGAGGAGGCTTCTGATGTTAACATGCATGAAACCAAGGCTTTTTCGGTTACAGAAGTCAACAAATGAGAGCGCCTGGAGACACGCAGGGCTTGGGTTAACCTCCACATCACCCGAGGAACAGAGGAGGAGTAGGATGAGGGTATGGCTAAAGGCTATAGACTGGTCGTCTAGTGCGTTGGGTACAGAGAATAAAAGGAGCAGATTTCTGGGCGTGGTAGGATAGATTCAGGGAATAATGTACAGACAGGGGTATGGTAGGGTGCGGGTACAGTGGAGGTAAACCCAGGAATTGAGTGACGATAAGAGAGATTGTATCTCTGGAGGCACTAGTTGTGCTGGGTGAGGTCACCGCATGTGTGGGAGGTGGGACAAAGGAGGTATCTGAGGCATGTTGAGTGGGACAAGGGGCTTCGCAGTAAACTAAAACAATGATAACTATCCTAAACAACAGTATACAAGGCATATTGACATTCGAGAGACGCATAAAGCGAGGCATAAAGCAATCACAGGTGTTGATTGGGAGAGCTAGCTAAGACAACAACGGGTAAGACAACAACAAGAGGTAAAATGGCGATGAATGGGCAGAGAGGGTCAGTTAACTACACACAGGGCCTGAGTTTGAGGCTGGGGCCGACAAACAAAAAATAAACAAAATGGAGTACCGTGATTAATGAACAGTCCAGCAGGCATCAGCTATGTAGCCAAGTGATCATAGGGTCCAGTGAACAGCAGTAGATGAAACAAGGAAGCCGCTGAGTGGTCGTTACTACGCTAGCAAGCGGGAGACACGGCATTCCATTTTTATTAATATTTTTTTAATAATAATACAATTTTAATAAAAAGTTAGCAGGCCAGGGCTAATAGGAGCGTTTGCTATGACGTCCGGCAAAGGCCGGTTGAGGGCACAAAGGATGGAGCTACGTCGGCAGACCCGTCCTGATGGAACGATGGGGCTCCGTGTCGACAAAGGGTCAAGGCCAGTTGGCAAAAGAGGTATTGTAGCTGGAGTCATTTTGTTTGCTAGCCGGGAGCTAGCTAGCTGTGATGATCAGGAGTAATGGTCCAGGGCTTACGGCAGGAATCCGGTGTTGTAGTGGAGAAAACAGTCCGATACTGGTAGGCTGGCAAGTATTATCCAGGCTAAAAGCGGTTGGTGTCTGTGCAAAAGGTAAAGGCCGATAGCAGTGGCTGACAATGACTAAACAGCTAGTAGCTAATTAGCTTGTTAGCTTCTGATGTCTAGCTTCTCATGGAGGTTCTGGCTATAAGGACTAAAAATAGCGGATCCGTATCACATTGGGTGAGGCGGGTTGCCGGAAGGTATATTTAATTTAAAAATGGAAAAGATATTGAAAATAAATTGAAATATATATGTATGTATGTATGTATGTATATGTATGTATATAAACTTCTTCACAACAGTATCTCGGACCTGCCTGGTGTGTTCCTTGTTCTTCATGATGCTCTCTGCGCTTTTAACGGACCTCTGAGACTATCACAGTGCAGGTGCATTTATACGGAGACTTGATTACACACAGGTGGATTGTATTTATCATCATTAGTCATTTAGGTCAACATTGGATCATTCAGAGATCCTCACTGAACTTCTGGAGAGAGTTTGCTGCACTGAAAGTAAAGGGGCTGAATAATTTTGCACGCCCAATTTTTCAGTTTTTGATTTGTTAAAAAAGTTTGAAATATCCAATAAATGTCGTTCCACTTCATGATTGTGTACCACTTGTTGTTGATTCTTCACAAAAAAATACAGTTTTATATCTTTATGTTTGAAGCCTGAAATGTGGCAAAAGGTCGCAAAGTTCAAGGGGGCCGAATACTTTCGCAAGGCACTGTATATATATATATATATATATATATATATATATATATATATATATATAAATAATACACTTGGAGCAAGCATGAACATAGAACAGAATCAATCAGGGGAAAGCAGCTAGTTGGTAATTCATGTAGTTTATATGCCTACATGTATTGAGTTTCAAGTCAAGAAGATCGTCGCCTCGTCCTCAGAAACATTGGTTTCTTATACTGAGTGTAACATTATACTGTATGTTTGTAGTGTATTGTCTTCTGCTAGCAAGTTGCCTACTACACGTTATCATTCTGAACACCATCTTACATTTTACTCCAATGGTTCCCCTGCTGTTTTCTGGTGTTCGCAGTCAGACTTGACACAAAAGTTGAAATGGTGCCTCCTTATTTAAATCTGCCTAAAGCCCATTTTATTGGGCTGCAGCCCAATATTTCACTAAGCCATAGCATTTCATTTAGAGATGCACTCTAGATAAGAGTAATAATCTCTCTGTGATGGATGGCCCAGCCCCATCCCTGGGATTGTGGTATGTACACACTGCACTTTTCATGGCAGGACGATAAAACCAACATAGGCAGGTGTGTTTGGTTAAGATGTACTTGTCAAGTGGGGTGACATGCATGTCTATATTCATTCAAATGAACTCCCTTATCTGCACCTACATGCAGCCACTCAGGAGACAAAGCAGTTCCCATGTTCTTGTGATTTACATCTTTCAAGAGCACCCTCTTTCCCCTCCACGCCCCAGACACCCACAAACCTCACAGGTGAGAGGGAGGAGGTATTTGAACCCCATGGAATGCCATTGGCCAGGGCCTCCTTTTCTCCTTTAATTTTAGGGGATCTAAACCAACTAGATATTTACATTGCATAGATTTGGGGGTGTGAATCATAAAGACATAATTTCAACCTTATACCTTCCTAGTTTGAATTAATTACTGCAAATTACTATATGCTTAGGCTTCACTCCTCTAACCAGAGCAATTTTGCATGCATTTAGCATTTTCAGCATGAACACATTCCCAATTTAGAAAACTGTATCACTGAATCAAGTGCCTATATACTGTGCCTACATGAGTATCACACGGATATGTTTTACCTGCTTTTTCAAAAAGACACATTCTTCTTCCATGGTTTAGAATTCTTTCTGGTTATGAACAAAGTATGTGTAGTCTACTGTGTACGCAGGGCAGGCACAACTTGTTTGACACGTTAAAGATAAGGCTCGTGCTCCTGAAACGTTTAGTTTCCACAGCAACAGAGGAGGAGCTTGAACTTTCACCGGTGATTGTGGCGGATGTAGTAGACCAACCAGGAAGTTAGCTAGTTTGGGCTGGTACAGCTAGATAGCTAGCAGGCTGTAAAATAACGAAATTAAGCTCCAATAAATCATTTTCCAATTGGTTATTTGTGAAATATGTCCAACAACAATCGAGTGGATTTACAGGATGGCAACATGTCACAAGTTTTGAGAAAATGACGAGGTACAGTAGTGAGGAAGCTTGTTTAGCTAGCTTGCCAACATCAACTGTTCAATCTAATGAACGTCTAGTAATCAATACTACTACTACGTTGCAACGTTATTATTGTATAATAACCGGTGGTGTGTCACAATATGACAAATGCAATAGAACTGAAGAACATGCATTTTTTTGTGTTGCTGTATATCAAGAGTTATCCAACCCCTTTCCTGTAAAGCTGCCCTCTGTTTGTTTTCGCTTCAACCCAGTTATTAATCAGCTAACGTTAGCTAATTATTAGAATTAGCTAGGTGTGCTAGATTAGGGTCGAGCGAAACCCCAAAGGACGGTTGCTCTCGAGGAACAGGGTTGGAGAGCCCTGCTGCATAGTTATTTAGCTTACTTCAGTGAAGCTGGAAATGGTGATTGATGTCAGCAGTTTAGCTTGTTAACTCGCTAGCCTGCTTAGCTTCAATCATAGCTAACTAGCGCATCTGTAGTAGATAAGTTATCTAGTCAACCTGCACGACCTCTTACAATGTGTAACTCTTATCTCCCATTTTGCTTTCAGATGACTTGCCTTACAGTGGCCTGGACATTTGTGATATGTTAACGTTAATCACAAAAGACAAGTGTGTAAGATGGACTGAAGGAATTAGTTAGCTGCAGACTTTTGAGATGTTACTAGCTGTACATGTAAATATATGACCAAAAAGCACTGTGTTATCTACATCTACATATCACTAGTCAACATGGCCCTACAAATAAGTTGTTAATATTTGCATGCTCTGTCATCACTTTTTAAGGTCAATTCACCTGCACATACATTTGAATGACTAACCACACATAAACAGAGCTGATCATGTCACTAGCAAAGCAGGCACAAACGTGGTTCCCAACTCATGTCCAAGCCACTGTTCTCCAAGCAACTGACCTACAAGCTAAGGGTAAGCATGGCAACAACGACGCCTACGCTATCATCCAGCTGGGCAAAGAGAAGTACTCAACATCTGTGGCAGAGAAAACACTCAACCCAGTGTGGAGAGAAGAAGCCGCCTTTGAACTGCCTGGTCTGCTTCTGGAGGGCAATCCAGAAATCTATGAATTATGCCTTATCGTGATGCACAGGTCCCTGGTGGGGATGGATAAATTCCTGGGCCAGAGTACCATCAATCTCAATGATATTTTTGATAACAAGGAGCGAAGGAAAACAGAGTAAGTATCGCCAACTAATCAAACTAAATAAGGTTTTTCCCTTTCAAGGAAGTTTCGGAACAAAAGTACACAGGGTGTCCGTGGGTCCTTAAATCTTAATCTTCAATGAATTGATCTGGTTTAAAGGCCTTGAGTCTTAAATTCTGTTTCAAGAGTCTTAAATGTGACAGAACTGACTACAGTGTTTCCGTTATGTTGCGCTGCTGCTTAAGTGATGCCATCGTGGTAAATAATAAAAACAATTGAACTTCAAATAATACTTGAGGCACACTTTCAAGATGTTAGAGCTATCTACCTCTGTGCACCATTTCAGATGAACTAGCTTACTTTTTTATGTCTTTGCACTGCAAAAAGTCAGTCTAGGCATAGAAACCGTAAATGACTTGGTAATAGGGAAATGTATTTATTTCCATGATAGAATTAAAAAGCAATTTTGGACAGACCAATGTAGATATTTTCCAATACATGCAACTTAAAAGTTTCATATCATGAAATTATGATTTGAAACATCAGAACAGTCTGGAGGGAATACTATTTGAGTCAGAAAATTATTTTTATATGATGGTAAGATATACAACCTCGCAGAGAGCCTATCCAACTAACAATCTCTTAGGAAAAAAAAGAAAAGAGAGAACTATTGGAACCAAGACTTAAAAAGAACTGATATTGGCACAAGATGAATGGAATGTTGGAACATAAGTAATGAAATTACAGTTAACGAAAGTTTGGGCTTAATCCAGTATAAACTAATGTATAAAATGTATTATACAAGAGACCCATTCACAAATTCTACAGCACAACGGCAGAGCCATGTCTTAAGTGTAAAACTAGCAATGACTCAATCTATGCCTTCTGGGAATGCTATAAAACAAATGTTATGGGCAGAGTTACAATGTTGTCTGTCAGAAGTATTACAATGTACATTTAATTGTAATCCGTCTGTCTGCATATTTATTTCAAGACATGGCACATGAGGGCGCAGTGAGACACCCAATGGGCTGGACGATCCTTTTCTCGTCAATCATCTTGGAGACAATGATCATTTTAATGATGAGATTTCTGTCGTTTTGAATTTGGCGCCTTGCACTTTCACTGGCTGTTGTCATATCGATCCCGTTAACGGGATCTCAGCCCTAAGAAGTTAACTGGAAGTCAACCAATCCTCCATCGTTAAGACAATGGAAAGGTCAAATGCTTTATTATCTAAATGTTGAGAGTAGGTGGTTGACAAAATAGTGCACTTTGAGGCCATGTGGCGGGTAGTAATGTGGGTGCTAGAGATGGGGGTGCGAGCAGGTGGGTCTGGGCAGGTGTAATGTCATTGATGTTTGTGAGCAGGTGGGTCTGGGCAGGTGTAATGTCATTGATGTTTGTGAGCAGGTGGGTCTGGGCAGGTGTAATGTCATCGATGTTTGTGAGCAGGTGGGTCTGGGCAGGTATAATGTCATCGATGTTTGTGAGCAGGTGGGTCTGGGCAGGTGTAATGTCATCGATGTTTGTGCCCATCTGTATGCTGCTGTTTTTTATGTGTATGTTTTGTATTGTTTAAAAAAACTTTTTTTAAACACGGTCTAGAGCCCTCCATTTGATACCTGATTCACTGAATGAGAGAAGGACCTTATTGAGCTGACTCAGGTGTTTTGAGCAGTGTTGGATCAAAAACCTGCACACCCAGTGGCGTAGCTCTCCAGATCAAATCAGAATCAAATCAATAGCAAAAAATGTCACATGCGCTGAATCCAACCGCTGTAAACCTTACAGCGAAATGCTTACTTACAAGCCCTTAACCAACAATGCACTTTTAAGAAAAAGAAAATAAGAAAATAGAGCCATCTTCATGGAGCGTTGTCACTGTTTTATACAGTAACAGTGCTGTATATTTTACGTTAAGATATTTTTTGTGGTATCGAGTATCATTATAGCTAGTATTGGTATCGAAGCCAAAATTCTAAATGCTTAAGAGTTTGATCTAGCTAATGATTAGCCCATTGGGGTAGCCTAAACAAATGCAGATGAGCCACCCCCATCCTTCAGTCATCTATAGCCTAGCCACTATGCTACAAATCCGTTAAGCTACAGGAGAATGCACGTTGCTAAAATAGCACACCTGCCTGATAATATGAGCCATGTAGGCTATAGCCTTTGGGGAAGGAACCAGCCCTGAAAATACAACTTTTTCCCAACATGGGCTAATTTCTGGAGGGAAATATTAGCAGGTGTGTGGCGTGCACAGACCTCAAAATTGGTATTAAATTGCATTCCGAGTGGCATTAAAGGTGTTTAAAAGTCTTAAATTCAATTTCATGGACCCTGCAGATACCCTGAGTACAGTACAACTTTACAACTGTTAAATAGGAAATGTGTCTTCTGCTCTGCTCTCGACTCCACACTCACAAACACACTGGCCACAAAGAATCCGTAGTCACATTGAACAGTGCTAGGCCTTTGGTTCCCTAGTTCTCTGTTTGACATTTCAGGAGCAGCAAAGAGTAGGAAAGAGGTTGGATTTACAGAACTGTCTCGTTCATGTCATGTGGCTAAACTGCAGAAATACCATTGAACATATCCTTATTTCGGTATATGATTCAGAGAGTAGGGTAGACTAGCCTAGATCACCTGATATTGGGGGGGGGGGGGGATGGTCACACACATAGAGTATGTGGTCAGCGTTCCACATGTTTTTATGTGGTATAATTGTACGAATAAAGATTCCTAGATTCAAAACCACCTCCACGTTGCCACTTTAGCATAGGCCCAAAGTTTGGGCCCCAAACAGAGGTTGCCAGTACATCTGTCTTGTTGTGACATAGGCTACGCCATTGGGTTCGTAAAAAAATGGGCTTTGTTGATAATGAATCAAGAGGTTGGTCTTTTGAGAATAGGCTGCCATTCATGGTGTAATTGAGTTGACTTGGGTGCAGTCTTTGTAGTTGGTGAACTAGTCCAGCGAGAACAGCAGTGCTATCAGATTATTTCTGTGTCTTGTCACAGCGTAGGTGCTAATACAGCAAACTGTTCCACCTCAATTCCAGTAATCACACAATGAACAAATGTCCTTGCTTAGTCTTGCCTTATACTGGAATTGAGATGGTAAACTGGCATTTGCAGAACATGACATCGGCTGAATGTTGTGGTGTGTCCCTTTGGGTATTAGCTTATGTTAAATGAATGTGGTGGAGCTGGCCAGACATGTCTTGTTACTAATTCTGATTCAAATTATAATAGTTTTTCCAGTGGTGTGAATGTATGGAGAAAAACACCATACCAGCTCCACCCAATCCAGGCCGCTACATAAAGTTATTTTTGGCTGTGTAGAATTACCATTGCACAAATTGTTGTAGTTAGCTAGGCCTACATGATGAGTAGCCTAAGCCTACGTTCTGCTCAGAGGAACAGGAACATAGTTAGGAGGATCTGGTGTCAATTAGCCATCAGTACATTTCATCATGCAAACACATTACCACACTTCCTCTTCACCCGCTAGTTGGGGTGAATTGCGATATGTCATAATCAACTGTTGATGGTTGTATTTATTTAAGGTGCCAGAGCTGATGCACCTCCAGGGTTGGCAGTTATTCAAGTACAGAGCTGTTGTGGAGATGTCAATGGACTGGAATTTAGTCATCAACACAACTGACTTGCATAGAATGAGCCAGAGGCCTAAGCCTACTCTTGTGCTACCATATCCATATACTGGAGCAGTTCCAGGTTTGCTAGCTAGCTGTGTCTGTTCGCTGTGTTTTCAAGCATGGGGAAGAGAGTCCATCTTGACATCGGAGTAGGCAGCCCCTAATTATCGCACACCTGTGTTTGTTGATTGTGAGGAGTTTCCCAGCGGTCTGGGTAGAGTGGGAGTATTGTGGTTCCAGGCAGAGGGAGGTTTATCTTGGCCTTGACACCCATGTGAAGTACAGGGCTGGCCCCCTCTCAGCAGCGTGCTGTGTGGCTCTTAGATCATGCTCCGGAGGACGGAGACCACCACTATGGGAATTAGGCTAGCTCGACCAAGAGAGGCCCATGCCATGGCGATTCTTTGGCCACTCAGTCTGAGAACAGTTTAGGGCAAACAAATAGAATCCCTGTCCACCTTTCCCATGACAGAAGTAGGTTAAAGCTTGGACAGTCAGAGGTTGTGCTCATTAAGGAATTGTGGAATTTGCCAGAACATCTATGCTGTTTGAGAGATGGTTTAAATGTTGACTTTGTATTTTGAGTGAGGTTTCTTCCTAGTTCTACATTTCTGCAATCAACATACCCTTGATTTGTATGAACTAGGCTTAGGCTACAGAGAAGCCATCATTCTCATTAGCATGTATGAGTTGCGTGGTTGTCTTGCACCATTGCCTTTGTAATTTCCCAATTGCTTGTCATAGCAGTTCTGAACAAAGGCCAGATTTGTGCAAATGTCGCCCCTTTTTCTCACAGCGAAGGCATCAATCGTATTACTTCCAGCAGGCGAAGCAAAGAGGTTAAACAAACAGGAGCAGAGTGGCCTCGACGAACAATATTATTCAACATTCTTTTCGAGATTCAGACCATCACAGTTTGCAGGGAATTATGTTTGTCCCTCATATCAAATCACATTTTATTTGTCACATTCCCCCGAAAACGGCAGCCGTAGACCTTACAGTGAAATGCTTACTTACAAGCCCTTAACCAACAATGCTTTAAGAAGTTTTAAGAGAAGTAAGTGTTAAATAGAAAACAAAAGTAACAAATAATTAAACAGCAGCAGTAAAATAACAATGGCGCGGCTACATAGAGGGGGTACCGGTACAGAGTCAATGTGCGGGGGCACCGGTTAGTCGAGGTAATTGAGGTAATATGTACAGTGCCTTGCGAAAATATTCGGCCCCCTTGAACTTTGCGACCTTTTGCCACATTTCAGGCTTCAAACATAAAGATATAAAACTGTATTTTTTTGTGAAGAATCAACAACAAGTGGGACACAATCATGAAGTGGAACGACATTTATTGAATATTTCAAACTTTTTTAACAAATCAAAAACTGAAAAATTGGGCGTGCAAAATTATTCAGCCCCCTTAAGTTAATACTTTGTAGCGCCACCTTTTGCTGCGATTACAGCTGTAAGTCGCTTGGGGTATGTCTCTATCAGTTTTGCACATCGAGAGACTGACATTTTTTCCCATTCCTCCTTGCAAAACAGCTCGAGCTCAGTGAGGTTGGATGGAGAGCATTTGTGAACAGCAGTTTTCAGTTCTTTCCACAGATTCTCGATTGGATTCAGGTCTGGACTTTGACTTGGCCATTCTAACACATAGATATGTTTATTTTTGAACCATTCCATTGTAGATTTTGCTTTATGTTTTGGATCATTGTCTTGTTGGAAGACAAATCTCCGTCCCAGTCTCAGGTCTTTTGCAGACTCCATCAGGTTTTCTTCCAGAATGGTCCTGTATTTGGCTCCATCCATCTTCCCATCAATTTTAACCATCTTCCCTGTCCCTGCTGAAGAAAAGCAGGCCCAAACCATGATGCTGCCACCACCATGTTTGACAGTGGGGATGGTGTGTTCAGCTGTGTTGCTTTTACGCCAAACATAACATTTTGCATTGTTGCCAAAAAGTTCAATTTTGGTTTCATCTGACCAGTTGAGTATCTGGAGCGTCAGCATTTGTGGGTTCGATTACAGGCTCAAAACAGCTAGAAACAACAAACTTTCTTCTGAAACTCCTCAGTCTATTCTTGTTCAGGGAAATGAACGCTATGCCATGCGTAGCTATGAACGCTATGCCAAGCCTTTTAAAATTATAAACTTGGATTAGCTAATGCAACGTGACATTGGAAAACAGGAGTGATGGTTGCTGATAATGGGCCTCTATTCACCTATATAGATTCCATTTAAAAAATCATCCATGTCCAGCTACAATAGTCATTTACAACATTAACAATGTCTACACTGTATTTCTGATCAATTTGATGTTCTTTTAATTAATGGACAAAAAAAATCTGCTTTTCTTTCAAAAACAAGGACATTTCTAAGTGACTCCAAACTTTTGAACGTCAGTGTATGTACTCTCAGATTTCTGTATTGTACCTTTTAATGATAGTTTTCACCTAAAAATGGATGCAGCATATCACCTTGAAGAAGATGTCAAAGCATAGAGTTTAGATGCATTAAATAATAGGCCTATATTTTCCACTGCTTTTATAAACCACTTTACACCAATATTGGAAAACACGTTTAAAATGTATTCATTTAAAAAATGAATACATTGCCATGACAAACCTAAATGAATTCAGAATAGAAACATTTCTTTTTAACTTGTTGAGAATGCACTGTTTTAGCACCCAACAATGGCACCTGATGTGTTCTTTGATCTTTGAATCTTCTATTCCTCTATTCATTTAAATGTGCCACATACCCAATTTACAGATGGCTAATAATCATCCCTTCTTTTAGCTGGTACTCCTTGGACTCCAGGCCAGGGAAGAAGAGGAAAGAGAGAGGGAAGATCCAGGTCAGCATTCAGTTCATGAGGAACAACATGACGGCCAGCATGTTTGACCTCTCCATAAAGGACAAGCCCTGCTCGCCCTTCACCAAACTCAAGGACAAGATGAAGGGGCGCAAGCACGACGGTGGTCTCTCCGACACCACCTCAGCCATCCTGCCCCGCTCCGCCATGTGTGACTCGGAGACCCTTCGCCAACCCAGTGCTTCTGACCATCAGCCAGAGCCCAAGATCAAGAGACACCTACTGGCCGGCTCCCATACGCTCTCTGCAGCCCGCTCCATGTCTGACCTCATTGGCACTCACTTCCGCCCCAAGCTGGACTCTAGAAACTCCATGGAACAGCTGGGTAAGGACAGCAGCTTCCTCTAGTATTAGGCCTATTTTAGTATTTACTTGTATTAGTCTACCTGTGCCATCTTTCTTTGTCTGTGATTAGTATTGCTTCCATGAATGTTTCAGGTAAATTGTTTGTGTTTCACAGAGAAAGAGAGTGGTGCCGCCCCTCACAGGCGCTCCCAGGGCGAGGTGCCAGGCTACCAGGACAGCGAGGGGCAAGGTGATCCTTTTACTCATATCAGCGACGGCTTGCCGCAGAAGTACGCCACCCTCCCACGCAACCGCAACCCGTTCGAGGGGGAGCAGGGCCAGCTGTGGGACCGAGGGGAGAAAAAGGAGAAGAAGGAGAAGGTCAGCCTGCTGGAACGTGTGACCGGGAAGAAGGAGGGACGCAAGACCAACAACGGGGGGCGTTCGGGCAGCTCTGGAGACCTGCGCTCCAGCAACCCATTCAGCAGCGACTCTCAGGGAAACACCCAACCAACCAACCCCTTCCTCTCTCACAAAAATACAAGGTAAAGCTTTTCACGTCCACACCACCATGTTTGGTATCCAAGCCAGGGTCATGTTCATTAATAAGCACTAAACGGAAGAAAACAAACTGAAACGGGTAGGGGCTTCCTCCAATAAGAAACGGTCATTTTGAAATGTATTTTTCATAACCGAAACTATTGTATTTTCAGCTGTTTGAAGCTGGTCTATAAAAACCCAAAGTAAAAAATGCAAAAACAAAACTTAAGAACCCGTAGCATAGAAATAGTGCACATAGAACAGATCTAATGCGTCTTAGACTTGCTTTCAATGAGTGACAGATCTATAACTCGCTTTTCTATGTGAATTTGGTAGGGTTGCCCAAAAAGTTACTGTAAGTTATTGTAGCTTTTAACAGCTGCCACCATACACTACCTCTGTGGTAATTTAGGTTAAGGCAGATGATACATGGTGGTAAAAAAAATGGTGGGCAGGTTATTGGTAATATAACCCTCAGCCACAGGTAAATATGATTTGATGTGTTTTGATGATTTTGTAATTCAGTGTGCATGGATGTTTTGCAGCGATAAAAATCCCACCACTAATGGAGACATCCGAAAGGCAAGAGAGAACCACGGAAAGAAAAATGTAAGAGATCATACCTTGTACACTTTTTGTGAACTAATCTCAAATAAAATGAAGGGGGGGGGGGGGGGGGGGGAGAGAACAAAAAGCATAGTCCTAGTTTTTTGGGGGACTTGTTCTGAGGTTCAGAACACCACTGACTTTTAATTGAGCAGCTCTCCCCGATCTCACTTGACATTGCAGCTGGTGATGTTGGTCTCTGAACTGCTGTCTGTTCCGTCTTTGACAGTTCACTATGAGTGTCATTAAACTAATGAACAGCGGTCATCATCTGACCCGGCTCATCATTTGAAACAGTGTGAGTTTCAGGCTCTAAGGTCAGGTGATGTACTATTATATCGTACTGGGACCATAATTGGAGCACTTTTTTTTTCTTTTTTGGGGGGAGAAATCTGTATGAGATTTTTCATTGGTTGGATGGGGGTATTTGCCACCTTAGTTTTGTCACACCCCCACCCAAAGACAAATAAGAATAAAACGCTCTCATGGTGCTTAATTCTAGTAGTCACTGGCCATTACACTGCAAAATTAGTATTAACATGGTAAGAGAGCAGCTTCCAAAGTGATGTTGAAATGAGAAACGGATGCTGATAATGGCTTTCCTCACCTCTCGTTGTGGGTGTTGAGGAGTTATCTTAACCACATGTGCCCCTCCATACTCTGCACCAGCTGAAATGAACTGGCAGTTCCATTTCCTCTCCATTCAGGCCCTAGCTAATTAACCAGTGAGGGAGGAGGGGAAGGATAGTGAGAGATTTTAAAGAACGGAGCTTTTAAAATTCTCAAAGCAGAGCTCATTAGAAGCAGTAATGAGACAACTGGAGAATGCCAAGTGTGCTCGCCTTATCTCCTCCTCACTACTGATCGCGGAAAAATTGTCAGTACTTTGGTAGTTCATGGTCATTTCCAGGCCTCTGTCACCAGCTACTACAGCTCCCGGCTGTGTAGCTTTATATCATGTCTGGGGCTTTTTGGCATGTGTGTAATGGACACAATTGCTCATACGGTATAATGAAACGGAGCTGGTAACTTGATTCATGTTAGGAAAGTCTCTCAGCGGAACTGGTTGTCTCTAGCTCTTCATTTTCTCTGGTAGCGCAAAAGGCCTATTTCTCAGCATATTTTCACTTTGTCTCCAAAAACATATTCACTTCCCCAGTAAGCGGTTGATACACCCCCACTAACAACACCTGTTTTTCTCTGACTAAAAACGTGAGGCACTTTGCTTAGCTACTTTCAACTTTGGCTGCCCAGAAAGCGACAACAAAATAACTCGAAGCGTACCTAGGATGGACCGCAGCACACCTAGCATGTCCACATACCATTGGAAACAAGGGAAATAAAAGTGCCGGCGTGTTTAGTGTGATCCCCTGCCTTAGTCCTCTTTTGTTTGGACATAAACTCTAGGGATCCTCACATTTGTAGTTTCTTTGTTTCTCATACTAGGACGAGTTACAGTAAATATGGTCCGGCACTTGGTCTTCTTCCCGTCGTAGACACCGCACAGCGATGGCAGCTTGGTTTGGGCACAGGGAGGGGAAGGGGACTTAAGTGTAGTATTTTAAACAAGTTGATGGCTTTGCTGCTGTATCTACCTGGTGGAACCATGTCCATTTGTTGAAGCGGTAACATGGTACCTCGTTAAAAAAAAACAGAAGCTCACAGCTCCTCTCGTCCCTCCATAATGGGATCGGCACAGACTGTGATGCACCCGGTCCTCTAAAGAACAAACTCGACCAAAATAGTTTGGTTGCATCTTTCTTTTCCTGTTCATTAGTCTGACCTTTTTATTCCGGAAATATGCACTCCGCCGTTTCCAGGCAGCTTCCAATTTTTTTGTTGTCTTAATTACTGTTTGCGGCGTAGTTTCATTTTAATGTGATGCTCTTGTCTGCCAGCTGGTCAAGGTCTCTGCCTAGGCTGGCTTGTGAGGAGAGGAAATGTGCTTTAAGATTTAAAGAGGTAATGGGGGTTGAAAGCTTCTTCTTTTTTTCTAGAACTGATACTTAAACAACACATCAGATTCCCTGCCACAGGATTCCTTATTGTTCGAGCCATCGCAGAGTTTCTGTTGAACACTATTGAACACTTGATCAGATCAAACACCTGAAGTGAAATGCAATGGCGACGACAGTGCTAACAAACCTGTGGAGTGACGTCTTATCACAGCCTCTCAATTAGTCCTGATTCCCACCCGGTTATACGAGCTGAACACGTGCAGCCATGACGTAGTTTGTGGCGTTTTTAGGGTAGCCTAGTGGTTAGAGCATTCGACTAGTAACCGAAAGGTTGCAAGTTCAAATCCCCGAGCTGACTAGGTACAAATCTGTCATTCTGTCCCTGAACAGACTGTTAACCCACCTAGGCCGTCATTGAAAATAAGAATTTGTTCTTAACTGACTTGCCTAGTTAAATAAAGGTCAAATTTAAAATAATAATTAGGCAGTCTATCTACCGTAATATGAGGGATTCCCTGGCCTAGCCCACCTTCTGTCTTACTTTAGATCATTTTTAGCACTAATTTACCTTTTGCTTATTTTTTTCTATTCCTACCATCTGTACTGTATACTACTCATTGAAAACAACTGTCTCGGGAATTGTCTCGCATCTCAAGACGCGTTTGGAGAAATACACTTTTATTTTGTGTAAATGGCGCCGTCAGTGTTGACGTCATCATAATGTCTGTGGTTTGCACCCGCAGGAGACGATGCAGACGAGCGCGGCTTCCTATAGCAACTTATCTTTCGACGAGGTGGTGCATGAGCTCATCAAGCAGAATGGGGTGGTGAAAAAGAAGGACGCCCATATCCGTGAACTGGAAGACTACATTGATAACCTGCTGGTGCGCGTTATGGAGGAGACGCCGAGCATCCTACGGACACCCTACGAGCCCAAGAGGAAAGCGGGGAAAATCTCTAAAAATAACTAGTGTCAAGGTAGAGTTAGGGGTCCCAACGATATGCTCTTGTTTCACTGAGGGCCCATTCTAGCCATTGTGAAATGTATTGTGGGTATAGAACAAAAATGAAGAGAAGGGGATTGACCTATGCCAAATCACCATTTTATTTTTTGAATTTTTATTTGAATAGGTTTTGCATGCTTTGATTTGAGTGTACACCAGTTTCCCCAACAATTTTATTGGGGAGTGAAGTACACCCGACTACATAAATATCTGACATTTTGACTTGCATTTTAACAAACCCCATGGCTTTCCCATAATTATAGAAATACTAACCTGTGAATCAGTTGTTGTATAGTGATCAACTCATCCTTTTTTTGTTATTATACCTCTTGCTCTGTTCTTTGCATGACATTTCCTTTGTTTTCCATATTCAGCCGAATTGAAAGAATGTGAAATGGCAATGTCTCACAGATCCATCAGGACACCTTATAGCAGAGACCAGTGGGATAAGAAACAAAACTAGTGGGTTTATGCCATGCGCGACAGTTTCTTCAAGGTGTACACGTTTTCACAATAGTGTATACAATAGACCTGTGCACTTTCACACGCGTATAACATGGGGGGAAAAACACAGACAGCTTCTGAGGCGATTGAGTGCACATGGAACCACCATCAAGCTAGATTTGCGTTTTAACACTAAGGCCATACAAATGTAATTAAATGTTTAACGGATGGCCCACTTCACTTTAAAAAATGTTTTTAAGAGATTAAGTCCTACTGAAAAAAATGCATGTTTTGATCAAAATAATGTCCCCCCCTAAAATCACTAAAATAACTTAAAATCACTTGATTAGGTCACTAGGTGTTGAACTAAGGTTGCTGAAGTATTTTCAAAGGATTATCTAGTACTTTTGTATACTTTTTAGATAGTCATTCTAAAAGTAGCACTCACAAGCCAAAAGTGGTCCCCGAAAATGGCCTATGTCTCTCGCTCTGCTGTGGGTGCATCATGTGCATCTTGCTAGCTGTCATTCATATGGCGAGGTGCTAAAGTTAACTTGTTGAACTCGTGCTGCTAGGGGGCTAGCCCATGTGGGGGGAAATGGTGTAGCACAGTACAAAGAAAAACTAGGGATTTCATGGCTAATTGAAGTAAGACAGTAATTCTGCTTATAGATTATGCATTTATAAACTACTCATTGACATATCCAGCCCAAAGTGGGAGGTTTAAAAAAATACCGGAGCATGTCTTTAATAAAAGGGGCTACTCGCCTCACTTAAAAAAAAACATATATATATATATATATATATATATCTGTTAAATGTTTAATAAAATATGTATGGCCTAAGTCTTAAAATGTACCAAACACCGCGTGTTAACTTATCACACTTGTGTAAAAAGAAGAAAAAAAAGAAGAAAAGTACATAGTTTATTGAATAGGGTTTGATGTGCTAATTTGAATAGAGCTGTAATGACTGTTTACACTTCAGACCAAGATGCAGGATTATGACACAAACTCTCACTCAGCCAATCGGCCCTTTACACGCCTCTTACTGTAGGCAAGGATTGTGTTGATATACTGGAGGTGTGAATACAATGTTATCCGCCTGTCTGTGACATTGATCTGAGCCTTTTGGCATTAGGATGGTTTGGACCTCTCTCTTGACATTTGCCATCTTTGTACAAAATGTTATTATTTAAAGTTAGTCTTATGAGGGTAGGTACTAAGCACTACTGAATTCTTACTCAAGACATTGCATATCCAAACACAGATCTGAAAACAATGTGACACTGCATTCGAACTTTGTGACCTTCCAGTGAAAACAAAACAAAAAATAGGTGAACACTGTATTTTCTCTGGTCAATTTGTTGATATAGAATGTCTCGGCATCGTGCTGGTGCAGAATGTAATTGAGTGGAGGCAAACTAAAGACACTGCTATTGAAGCCTCCTCCAGTGTTTACACCAAAGTGAATTCATTCAACGAGCTGCCATTGTCCATCATATCAACTCCAAAGTCATTGCTTTTGGGTTTGTTATTTCAGTTTATTTATTTTTTTATCATAAGCTAGGTTTCCATCCAATTAGCGACAGATTTTCATTTGAATATTCAAAAAATTTGCATAAAGACAATATACATGTTTTTCCACCAGAGATGTTTCCATCAAATGGACTTGTTGCGGATAAAAGGCTCTGCGTGATGACGCAATGCACATAAAAACACATTTGGCGGTTAAATTCCCATGTACCGAATACAATTAAATGGGTTTCCATCGCATTTTCAACTCTACTGATGGTTTTCTCTCAGAAAAAAATTGTGTGTTTTATACACCGAGTGTGCCCACTCTGGTTTTGCAACATGCGCTCTAGCCAACAGCTCACAGATCCAGTGTGGGTACAGCCTACATCAGGGATGGGCAACTTTGACTGCGATCAAAACATTTGTGGCTCCCCTCTTGACAGCGGAGATAAATTTGTGCGATTCTACACATTTTGCCATGAGGTGTAGAGAAAATGTTGCAGTTTAAAAGCAAGTTTGCTGCAATTCTACACATTTTGCCATGGGGCGGAGAGAAATGTTTGCCGTTTTTAATATGATATGAGTGAGACTAATGAAATCATTGGTGACTAATCTGTAGCCTAATAAACTGCTTGCTTTCCCGACGAGTCATAGTGGGAGGACCACACGTGCCATCGCGTGACTCCCAAGTTTACCTCAGTGTGATGGTTATTATATCAGTGTTTGCGCATAAAAGAGTTTCCTCCGATATTTCTCGCATAATTAATTTCACAGACAAAAAGATCCCACCTTGTCTAGCGTATTTTGTTTTGTCGACATTTGGAAAGTTTACCGACAAATGTTCTGTTTCCATCAAGCCTGTTACTCGCATCAAAAGGTTGGATGGAAACCTGGTTACTGACCCGTGATGACTGTATTTGTCTTTAGGACCAAGCGCATTGTATGACCTTTATTTACAGTCAATGTAGGCCCATACATTGTCATTCAAAAATAAGTATAAACCATTGGTCAAGTAGTTCTAGCTTTACTTTACTGGTACTGGTAAGTGCAATAAATATAATTTATCAACATGTTTAATATTCAATTGGTGTCCATCTACAAATTCTCTACATTTTTTTTGTGTCATTATATTGTGTACTCAATTCGAACATGTCAGAATGACATCCGTTCTACACTTGTGATCTGTCATTGTTTGTCTACAGAGAAAAATCCGATTCCTTTAGGTACAAGTGGTTCAGTTTGTAGATTTACTGATTCTTGTTTGAATTGTTTGAATTATTTGAAGGAAATAGAATCAAGGTGTGTTGCTACATAGTAATGCATTTGCTGGCTGACTTTGTTTATTTTGTTAAAATGTTAGCCTTAGCACTTTGATCCATCAATGAGCAGTGTAATTGCTTTCCAGAAAGGTTTTTGGTAATATTTTGCTTGTAATACACTGTACTAACACATCTACAAATCAAACTATCAGTACAGATTTTAACAAGGGCCTATGTTAACCTGTTGTAAAAAAATATATATGTGTGTGTGTGTGTGTATATATATATATATATATATATATATATATATAATTTTGACATTTTGTATGTTTTGCTAAATCATTTGTCATACAGCCTTCATACTGTCCAAAGTATGGCCAAAAATATAATATATCATGACAGTTTTATGAGATATGTTACCATAAATAGTTCTGACGGCATAACAAACAGTATCAGCTTGTCAAAAAACAGACCACTCTCAATTTGTTTGTCTCCATGGCATTTTGCTTCAATAACAACACTGTTATGACAAAAATATTTGTTCTACACAGCTTACACAAATTCTGCTATGACCTTTATGGTTAAGTATCAATGTACAGTACCAGTCAAAAGTTTGGACACCTACTCATTCCAGGGTTTTTCTTTATTTTATCTTTGTAATAGTGAAGACATAACTATGAAATAACACATGGAATCATGTAGTAACCAAAAAAGTGTTAAACAAATCAAAATATATGTTATATTTTATATTCTTCAAAATAGCCACCCTTTGACTTGATGACAGCTTTGCACACTCTTGGCATTCTCTCAACCAGCTTCACGAGGTCGTCTGCATTCTGCAGCGATACAGCATTCTGCAGCGATACGCCATCCCATCTGGTTTGCACTTAGTAGGACTCTCATTTGTTTTTCAGCAGGACAATGAGCCAACACACTTCCAGGCTGTGTAAATATGAATGACAGCTAGCTTTCACCAAGGAGAGTGATGGAGTGCTGCATCAGTTGACTCGGCCTCCACAATCACATGACCTCAACCTAATTGAGATAGTTTGGGATGAGTCGAACCGCAGAGTGAAGGAAAAGCAGCCAACAAGTGCTCAGCATATGTGGGAACTTCTTCAAGACTGTTGGAAAAGCATTCCTCATGAAGCTGGTTGAGAGAATGCCAAGAGTGTGCAAAGATGTCATCAAGGCAAAGGGTGGCTACTTTGAAGAATCGGAAGTATTTTCTTATTTGTTAATTAAACACTTTTTTTTGGTTACTACATGATTCCAAATGTGTTATTTAATAGTTTATGTCTCCTCTATTGTTCTACAATGTAAAAATAAAGGAAAACCCCTTGAATAAGTAGGTGTCCCAACTTTTGACTGGTACTGTATGTATTAAGCATAAAGTCTCCCGCTGTGTATGGTGTCATATTTCTGAGTCTACCATTAATGAGTGCTACTGAACTTTCTTAAAACAGTGCTTTGTGAAAAAGCTTACTTTACGTAGTTATTACTTACTTATTACTGTCAGTAGGTCAAATGTATTACTGTGTTACCAAAAAGTTTTCCCTCTCTGAGTTTACTTGCTTTCATGGAGTTAATGTCAGTGATGACAAACATGTCTCACCTAATTAGCAGAAAGTTTATATTCGTCACTTTTTTTTTTTTTTTTGTACACTGTTGTGCCATCTATAGTGTTCAATGGTGTTTTAGATGAATAGGATTGTTACTCAAAGTTGTGCACTTACTAAGTGTATGGTGACCCCTGTTGTGAACTATGGATACCTCAGAAGTCTCAACCAGTGACGACGCTGAGATGAAGTCACACACATTTTAAACCAACTTTGTTGCTTCTTCCAGTCTTTTGTTTACTTAAAAAACAAAAACAATGGTCCATTTTTACATTCTAATTTCTATAGTATATTTGTATGGGTAAAGTAGGGTGAAATATGGTGTAGTAACTGAATGACCACATATCAAGTCAGGATACAGTCCGATTTCCTGTTTGGATGATACAATCTACAATCTACATATCGCGTTGCTGTTTTTTTTTTTATATCTATATATTTTTAGTAACAAACACCGTTTACTGCAAATCCTCCCAATCACAATTAACTAGGACATAGAGAATTCAATGGTATTCCATAAAATGCCATAGCTGCTTTTAGTAAAGCTTGTCCTAGCGAACATCAATGAGACACACTTTTGTTGTTTTTTTATGCCTATTGTGTACAAATTGTTAACCTCTATTACATTTTAGTTTTTTTTGGTTCGAAAAAAATGTATTTATTCTTGTTGATCTTTACCTGAATCGTCCTACATCGAATGTCATGTAGGCGCCAAATTGTGCTTTCATTCATTATACTGATAGAATTAGGTTATTATTTTTGCTGCTTTTCATCATTTTAAAATATCAGGTTTATCCAGACAAAATACTCAGCTAATGTTTTTACTATAATTCCCCCCCCAAAAAAAAATTACAGGAAAATTTTACATTTTATGTCCATGCCTTCGTTGTGTACAGCTAATATTCTGATACTTTCTCCATGAGTTACTTCCATAGCACAACATTGGTGTACTTTTACTTAGTCAATCATTATCACACTGCAGTTAGCTTTCATATCAAATTGCATGTCAAATCATCTTTGCTTGACCACAGTGGCTCATATTATAGCACATTCTGAGAACGAAAATAACAGTATTTGATCAAAGTCCAGATTGATTGTACAATAATACAGGCGGGAATGTCTCCAAATGCCTATTCTTTGTATGGTGGTGGTGTCACTATACTTTTCCCTGTCTGTTTTTCCCTTAACCTTCGCTGCTGTTAACTAAGGTGGGCGCAAGTTTTCACAAGACTAGCATTTTGTTTTTTTATACGTTATTCAAAGTTTTAGATGTCAGGATGGGTGGGCATATGGGTTTGATGTAAAGATTGGATTGATTAGAAAACTGTTTGATTGTGATACTGAGAACATATTAATATGGTGTGTATGTTGGTATACAAAGTATTATTTTGGGAACAACAATGCAGATGATGTAAAAAGCAAAGAATGGCACTGCTTGATATGACTGCTTCAAATGCATTCGGTGTATGTATTTATTGTCCACCTCTCTCTCACACACACTGTCTCCCCAAAAGCTTATTATTTTGGCATGTGGCATGGATTTACTTACATTAAGGTCTTGGAGTGGAAATGTGTTAGGAAATGCCAGTGATCCATTGGATAACAAAATTGGAAGGCACAAACCAGAATGTATTGCTCTTTTGAAATAAATACACTGTACTTATTAAATAAAATACCTGTTTTGGTTTTAATGGATTTATTCCTGCTTTATTTTCATGATTATACATTAGACCATGTGTTTTTTTTCTTTATATAGGCGCACGTGAGATATAGAAACAAATTAGGTATACATTATGCACCATTCTGAACAAGTCATACGGATGAGTGCCTACATTTGAATCCCCATAGTCCCATTGAATAAAAATCGAAGTCATTTCCCTGCATTCCCTTTCTGTATTAATAGTCCTATAAACATTTCGGTATACAATGCAGTCCTCAGATTCCATGATAAGAACTGTACTTGTGTTGAGTTTCATGTCCAGCTTTGTTTGCTTACCGTTTGTGGCTCCTTTTTGTTCAGGAGAAATTCCCATGCCTTCCCAGAAAAAAAAACCTGAGTGGCGTCGTTAGACAATTGTGAGTGGCAAGGCTGCTCGTTAAACCCCCCCCCCCTAATTTGCCTATGTGTATAAGAAGTGTATGTGAAATGTTTCAGGACAATCAACACTTGTGTTGTTTACGGCCTGGTGCTTTTGTGGCCGGGTTTCACTCTACCTCTCCAAATAGCAGGTTAAAACACGACCCCTCTTCTGTCACCCCGGCCAGCACCCAAAGGCAGTAGCCTACATCCCAGCTCAAACAGCTGTCAGCTTAAACCAAAGACTACACTTTTAATGTTCAATAGAACTGTTTACTCTCAATAGAACTAAGTACAAGAGGCAGATAAAGGAACCTATTCAATCAAACTGATTACCCGGTTTTTAGGGTAAAACATTTATAGAAGGTTTGTACTGTGGTTGCATGTTTTAATTGTGGTATTCAACAAGATGTTTCATTTTGCAGAACAAAGAAAATGATTAGCATGCCAATTCATGGAATAAGGGATTGACATGCTCACCTACTGGTGTTTTAACAATAAGAACAGTCCTAATTTGGTATAGTATGTTTCATATCACGTAAACATCGGTGAATGACAATGTCACTACAAATGATTTAAGTGTGTAATTGGGGAGCGTATGTGATAGGTGTAATTAGATCTCTCGAGGAGCTAATTGAAACACTCACTGCCACCAATGCACGTTCATCAACTGATAGGGTTTCACATAGCCCAGGCTTTGGATGGCACGTGTCACCTGCCTGGACACCTTCAAAGATGAAAGCACATTAGGTCTTTCTATTAGTGTAGATTACGTTTCTGTAATTTGAGCAAAAAACAACAAAACATGATTACATGAAGGGATAAGCGAATGGCAGGGGTAACAGCAGCTTGGGTAGGGAGTATGCCCACTCGACAGCACGCGTGTACAGGTGAAGAGCACACGTGTGCCAGAGGGGGGGCACACACCGGTCGGCCTGTGCTCCCCTTTAAAAATGGATGGGCGTCGCGTCCGGGGATCGATGTCACACCGCACGCGTCGTTGAATGGGGGATGCCCGGGGTAATCACGAAGACATTTACATGAGGTGAAATTTACCAGATGGATAAGGTGCTTTTGAGGGAAAATGTAGACCTATATTTGGGCAGCTGCCCCCAGACAAGGTAGATGAACGGGGGCCAGATGTCAAGGTCAAACCCCGCCCTCTATGAAGCCTCCATAGCGCCATACAAAAGATTGTTAGCTAATCTGAATAGGCATTCAAGAGAAATCCGGTGTCAAATGTGCCGCTCACTTAAGGGAAGACCCCAGCCGTGTGCGTTGTGTATCTATTGTCCACCTCTGATCGCTGCCACACGTCTAGGATCAGGTGAACAAAGCCAGATGACACCCTGAAGAGAGAAAGAAAAAGCCACAGCCATGTCTCTCTAACGGGGTCATGCTGACGTAATGGGTATTTAACGTGTTTACGGCTTAAAATGTATACATTGACTGGTAATCCTGACACAACCATAAGAGAATGCACCGTTTTCAATGAGGAAGGGACGCGTTTGATTTCAATGCTTCTTGCAGTTTACCCTCCTTCTTCTTTTTTAACACAATATGAACAGCTATCACACAATATCTTGGTAGTCTGCAACACATCGAGAAATAATGAATACAAGTCAAAGAGCCATTAGGAACAATGGAGCAACAATGGCACCTGGCAAGGACTGGGTCTGTCTAGCCTCTGTGGTCAGTGTCAGGTTTCAGCTGTGCCTTTTGATTTGCTATCCATCCCGTCAAGAAGCCATGGAAACGCAGCTCCACCACACCTTGACAGCAGTAGCATCCCAGATCCATGCTGTGTCATCGCGTGACTGTTGTGGCGGAACAGGTTGAGCTCGTGCGACTAGGCCTACTCTCTGCCGTTCTGAAGGTGCCAAGGAGAAGGGGGAAAAAAACACATCCTTCAGCAAGCTGGTGAGCGACTTCTCTCATTATTAACACTGTCTGACCAGCACGTGCCTGATGAGACTTATCACCCAAAAGCTATGAAACATGAGCTGTCTCAATTGAGGAGACTACGGGCTGTAGTGTTTAGTCATTTATATCCTGTAATTGGCACCACAGAATCCTTTGGGAGGGATTATATTAGTGTGAAAACACAGTAGGAAAGCCAATTTGAGAGCAAACTAGAAGGTAATAATGATCCCGTTGTCAGCCAGGGTGGCTGTCATTAGGGATGCTCATGATCTCTCAGACAGCAGGTCAACTCTGAAGATGAGAGAACCAATGTTCTGCATATGATATAAGTGACACTTCATCGCTTCTTCTAACCTCTGCTAATTTATGCTGTTTATAGTTTATAAAGGTTTTAAGGATTTGAAGTTAGGATAGCCTGAAAATTGGTTTGGTGTGTCTAGCTTGAATGGTTTAAGAGTTACTGTTGGTTGGTTATTTTATCTATAAATCTATATAGTTATAGTTGATCAAAGTTTTTAAGAATCTGAATTTAGGATAGCCGGAATGTTTTATGGTTGGTCTTGAAACTTAATTGGCCAAGGAGCAGGACCAATTGAATAAGCTACATCTGTATTCCTATGGTTCTCATTCAACCCAATGTTAATTTATGAAAAAAAATGCATGTTTATAGTTCAAAGTGTGAATAGTAACAAAAATCTGTATAAAAGCGATCTACAATGTGTCAGTCTGAGCATTTTAAAATGGTTAGAGTTCAACAGGTATGAATGTTATACAAATTCTGAACATTGGTTTAAAAGAGGAGATTTGTCAAGAATTGTTCATTTGTTTTCTACCATTGAAGTCTGTGAAGTCTGTTGTAGTTCAAAACGTATAAATGCTATCAAAAATAGTTTCTCTAGCAAAATGCTGACGGTCAGTTAATAGCTTAAGCGCTAGAGCGAGCGGAATAATAATAAATACGTAGGAAATCCTTCAGCAAACACAGCTAGAAAGGAAAAAAAATGTTTTACTGTGACTGTCCCCACTACAACAACAAAAATCTTAAATACATGTAATTTTGTCCTTGAAACATTTAATTGAAATACTGTAGAATTCCATTCATTCCTATGGAGGACTGATCTTTCCAGGGAGTGACAATATGGTGACCAGTGGCTTCAAAGACTCTCATTGGCCAATACATAGATAGCATCAGAAATCCAGGGTTTATATAAACTCAGCAAAAAAAGAAACGTCCCATGCAAGGAGGCATGAGGACTGCAGATGTGGCCAGGGCAATAAATTGCAATATCCGTACTGTGAGATGCCAAAGACAGCGCTACAGGGAGACAGGACGAACTGCTGATCATCCTCGCAGTGGCAGACAACGTTTAACAACACCTGCACAGGATCAGTACATCCGAACATCACACCTGTGGGACAGGTACAGGATGGCAATAACAACTACCCAAGTTACACCAGGAACGCACAATCCCTCCATCAGTGCTCAGACTGTCCTCAATAGGCTGAGAGAGGCTGGACTGAGGGCTTGTAGGCCTGTTGTAAGGCAGGTCCTCACCAGACATCACTGGCAACAACGTTGCCTATGGGCACAAACCCACCGTCGCTGGACCATACAGGACTGTGCTCTTCACTGACGAGTCACGGTTTTGTCTCACCAGGGGTGATGGTCAGATTCGCGTTTATTGTCGAAGGAATGAGCGTTACACCGAGGCCTGTACTCTGGAGGGGGATCGATTTGGAGGTGGAGGGTCCGTCATGGTCTGGGGCGGTGTGTCACAGCATCATCGGACTGAGCTTGTTGTCATTGCAGGCAATCTCGATGCTGTGCATTACAGGGAAGACATCCTTCTCCCTCATGTGGTACCCTTCCTGCAGGCTCATCTTGACATGACCCTTTATTGTGACAATTCCACCAGCCATACTGCTCGTTCTGTGCGTGATTTCCTGCAAGACAGGAATGTTAGTGTTCTGCCATGGCCAGCGAAGAGCCCGGATCTCAATCCCATTGAGCACGTCTGGGACCTGTTGGATCGGAAGTTGAGGGCTAGGGCCATTCCCCCCCAAAATATCCGGGAACTTGCAGTTGCCTTGGTGGAAGAGTGGGGTAACATCTCACAGCAAGAACTGGCAAATTTACAAGTGAAGTTTGCTGAAAAGAAACGCAGTTGACATTGAGAGGACGTTTCTTTTTTTGCTGAGTTTACATCATTGGTCCCAACATGCTAGTAATGGTTAATATAATCAACAACAGTCTGTGAGTCACACATCAGAACAGGTTGCTCATGGGTAGTTTGCATTTGAACTTTGATCCCTTGCTCATTATAAACACATGCTAAACTGAGAGTAATACAGTCAATCAATCAGTCATCCCCCTGACTTCACAGGGCAGGGAAGCTCTGCTGGAATCCTGTTAAACTGCAGATGTACCAGCCAAATTACTCTAGTGGGGAATTACCACGCCATAAATTCACATGTCACTGGAAAGGCTGTATTTTACAGCAAATCCACGCTGTCCTCGTTTCCATAACTGTCGCAAGAACTTGTCTCTCTGCAGGGCTGAAACTTATCACCGTTGGCAAATCTAGACATGTTTACATCAAAACATGGCCTCAAATCATAGGGATCTCTGAGGAAATGTCTTGAGAGTAACGTGGCTCCGCGCCATGTCATAACAGGTCCGCTGAAACGAAAGATCTGTGAGATGTCAAATCCAAGAGCAACTATTAATCATTTTTTAAGCCAATTCATAATCCTGTGTAAATACGAGGCAAGCTACAACTTGTAAGTCTTTTTTTCTCCCTCGGTTCAAACTGTTTACATACCTAATGAGCACATCAAGTCTGTGGACATGTTTCATCATGTAGATATACAATTTATACATAGAAACAAAGAAGTCTAAACATTCCAATGATTTTATTTTGGTAAATGAGTAACATTTAGTAACAGGCAAACCACAGACAAACACAGTCAACACTTGGCAGCACTGGCATCAGATGTTGGCAGGTAGCAGGCCTCATTATTGCTAATTAAAATGTATAAATATGGTGTTTGGCACTTGACTTGTCAGCTACAATGTGTTGTTTTTTTCTCATCAAATGTGTAAAGTGCCAAGGTAGACACAGTGAGTGCATGAGGAGCACGAGTAGAGATGCCACTGTGTGTACTCTGTGCACACTTCAGCTCGGCTAGCATGGAAATGACTGACGACATTGGGTGCCAGCAGCTAAGCAAGCAAGGTTTGACGGGAAGACTTTGTATATTTGGGCTACCCTCGACTCAGTGTTCTGCCAATGTCTTTGAGTGTCTGGCCCGACAGTTAACCCTTGTAGCTCTGCACAGAGCGACACTGTTCAAATGTGAAAGTGTGAAAGCCCCTGTTGAGGCTGTGCACATTCACCTGTCTGCAGGACATGACGTCACATGGTGGTTCAGCTGACAATACTCATTGTAGTTCCACATCTGAATTTACTGTCGTTTTTGGCGTCTTCAACATTCCTCAAAAAATGGTTTGTGTTCGTTCCCTCTGCCATTATTCTGCATAACTGAACTGAATGATTATGATGTGTTCACCCAGTGTCATAGAGTGGTCAAGTCTGTGTTCCATTAGTTCGTTTTTTGCACAATGGTTGCATTCAAAAAATGTTTTGCTGTAAAACTGGAGGGGGCCCAAAAAAGTGGTCTGGGACACCCCTATGGATGGGGGTGTCCATAGGGACACCCTTATGGATGGGGCAAAAACATTTTTTATCTGAGAGACCATTTTAATTAAAGAAGGTTCAAATCTGTAAATCCACAAAAGAGATCTATGACATGGCCCCCAACATTCCATGTATTTGAGTTATAGTATTGGTCTCAGTATTGAGACCATACATATTGGTCCCCCTTGGGAATTGAACCCACAACCCTGGCATTGCAAGCACCATGCTCTACCAACTGAGCCACACAGGACTGATCAGGGACCCCCCACTCCCCTCCCCTCCCCCGATGATCCAAATAAGTGATCTGGGGATCCAAAGTAGTGATCTGTGGTACTCCACTAACTATGACACTGAGTATTGGATCAAACTAGCAAAATTACAAAGCTCAATATCTGTCCATTTTAGTTAGGAATAATAAGTAAATAAATACAATTGTGCTAACCCTCACCTTAAAACCATCCCTGAAAGGTGCATCTTAAACATGTTTGTGTTTGTATGTTAGGATTTGAAAAACATTCAAATGCCATGTTCAATGGCAAAATACTCAGTACAACTATCTGGTTGAAATGGATTGTAAAGCTCATGAGACTGTGTTGCTCTATCCACTAAATACAGACATATTTTTTTGCATTGTATTGATTTGAATGTTCTACATTTTTATTGTTCAGGTATTTAGTTCCAACAGGTGAACAAACTAAAACCAGGCCCTCATAATGTACTGTTCTGTAAATGTCACTTCAGTTATTACTCTTCATTAAGTATTTGATCTTCATTAAGCCAAAGCAGTCAATCAGATGGGAATACTGTCATTTTCAAGATACTAAATGTAATTTCACTTTAATCCTTCTCCTAACAGCTGACAACAGGTGATGGGATTTGTCAGCTACACAGATGTTTTTCTCCCCAAACAATGGCACCCTTCCACGATTTGCCCCCATTTTGTAATTTGTCTGTTATTTTGCCAGCGTGTATAATACTGTATTGTGAGTGTGTGCAGTTGTGCTAAATTTGGCTTGCTTGTAATCACTGCATGTTTTGAATGGGCTAATGAAACTACACCTCGCTGCTTTGCACATTAAATGAGGGTCATTTAGCAAGAACACTTATTCCTCTGCAGTGCCTAATTAAGTAACAGAACAATTAGCCAATTGACCAATTAATTACAATCCTCTAATCTACAAAAAAATGACTGGCTGGAAAGATCCATTGGTGTTTCTTCTTCACATAAAGAGAATCTTCATGGGCACTCCACAGCAGATGAAATTTAAAGGGTCTTTAATCAAATTAATCTGAGATAAATAATTGTTTACTCCATTTCAAAATAGCTTCCAAAGAGGATTACAATACCGTAAAACACCAAACCAAATAATAACTTTTCATTGAGGGGCCTCTCTCTCTCTCTCTCTCTCTCTCTCTCTCTCTCTCTCTCTCTCTCTCTCCTTCTCTCTCTCTCTTTCTCTCTCTCTCTTTCTCTCTCTCTCCTTCTCTCTCTCTCTCTCTTTCTCTCTATCTCTCTCTCTCTCTCTCTCTCTCTCTCTCTCTCCCACACTCTCTCTTTGCGAGAATGTACATCTACACTTTTCCTCACAAATTGTACACCTACACAAAAATCACGAGACAACCATTCTGATAACCATTCTGATAACAGTAATATTAGTAGTATGGTTAACAGTGTCAAGTGCAAGGTCAAATATGCACTAGCAAAGACCCATTCACGGCCAAGCAATTCAAGCTTTCACTATCCCTCTCAGCAGCATGCCTGAGAACATGCCAAGGTTTATTTTGTATTTTTTTAAACACTACTACTCAAAGCCCCAGCGTACAGTAGATGACCAACACCGTACTCTCAAGTCATACGTTCTCATTAGGGCTTCACATGCTCATTTTCCAGCCCCAAAAGAGATGGAAACTCTCCAATGTTTTCCAAGTGTCACATAGCTCCATGAAGACCCATCAAGTCAGAGCTGGCTGGAATCTAGCTAACCTTTGTGGACCTTTTCACTCTCTTTTTATTTTCTCTTGATTTGCAAGTGAAATTAGGCTTCGGGGTCTATTTTGGAAACGTACGCAGGTGGCTCGATTTGTCTCCCTGTTTTGATACTATTGAGGCGGTGAGCCCGAGAGTGAGGCTTGAGTTTCTAGGAGTCTCACTGTGAGTTGAAGAAGTGCTGCAATTAATTACGTCTGCCCAGTTTTGACACGCACAGCATTACGCCGTCAGTCTTCGAGAAGGATGACGTTGACATCTTTATCCCAGCGAGGTAATTGCTGGCTGTCATTTATACGCCGAGAGCGAGAGAGAAGGATGGTCACACTTGTGGGCTAAAATATCCATTATTCTCTTTCACTTGTGTTTGGTTAAGTAAAGTTGAGAAATGTAAATGTAAATCGAAGGATAACTCTTAAATTACTTAATGTGGAGGATAAGAAAAATAAAGATAGTGTCTACAAATTCTTTCAAGTAATACAGTACAGAAGGTAATTGAACTAAACCCTAAACATATAACTCATAGAAAGCAACTTAGTAGTTTAGTTGTATTGTAATATTTGAACACTAAAACGGCAATCATTTCTAATCACCTTGGAAAATGGAGGATTCTATCATACACATTGAGTTTATCAGTGATCAAGGTCCATTAGGACTTGCCTTTGCTACTGTGTTAAAATAATATCACAACAATCACAACACCACTGCAGATCCCAGTGATAGAATGATGAGGAGATGAGTGTAGTGAACATAGTGGCTGAAATGAGGTAGAAATAGATAGTGGGTGGCTAGTTACGGGTGGGTATGAACTTGGAACATGAAGTCCCCTCTCCGAGAGCGCTGAACCAGAACCAAGTGGAGTGGGACTGACGGCCCACAGGAGCGCCATTGTTCTCCACATTAATCAAACTGAGCAAGGCCAGGTAGCATTTCCTCAGCCCACCCCACACACACACCGTGCCAGGCTCCATGAATGGGCTGCTTTTTTAGCTGGCAGCGATTGGCCATCAGAGCCCTGAGAGGATATGTGTCTGTTTAATTAGTGTGATGAGCTCAGCGGAGTTTGTGTGCTGTGTTGGGCACCAGGTATTAACCCCTCGAGTTTGACCCTGCGAGGGGGAGGCGACCTCAATCTCCACATCTCTCTCTCTCTCTCTCTCTTGTTCTCTCTTTCTTTCTTTCCATTAGAGAAAGACTGAGATTAGACAGGTAAAAAGGGGGACTAAAAAGGGGAGGGGGGCTCTGGCAACCTCCAACCTGTGTTCTTCACCCACCCACTTTGCAGACTTCCCTTTAGATGAAAAGAATAATTACCACAATGATCCTTCTAATTATACTGTCATTAGGATGTTGAAGAAGGGTCTGCCGCAGTGCGCAAACCTCTCTCCTTCCTAGGCAGCATCACAGAATATGATCTGGTGGGACGGTGGCCCAGAGTATTTTAACTCCTCACTCCCCAGGGGAATCACATGCACACTTCCACATGCATGCATGCTCGTACGCAAGCCCAAATGCTCACACAAGACGCACACGCACACATTGAGTGTTGTCGATGCAATAGAGCTTTAACCGTATGTTGAGTTCTCTTCAGGGAAAATATGTGATTTTATCCCTAGCTTGCAATACTGCAATGGTGTCAAGTGATGCCAAAACAGAAAGCAGAAACAAATCTCTCAAGGTTGTGGTTTCCTTTATTTTGTCAAATCAGCATGCATAACCATGAAATATAGGTGTTTCATTGGCAGTTGACTTCATATGTGACCTGTTACAGGATCTGAGGTGTTTGACGCTAGTTCCTGCTTCCCTGTAGGCCTGTTAAATAAATAAACAAATCTCTCAAGGTTGTGGATTCCTTTATTTTGTCAAATCAGCATGCATAACAGTGAAATACAGGTGTTTCATTGGCAGTTGACTTCATATGTGACCTGTTACAGGATCTGAGGTGTTTGACGCTAGTTTCTGCTTCACTGTAGGGCTGCTAAATAAATTAAAATGTCAAATGTATGCCATCTTAAACGTGAACTTTCATGTGCCTTAATTACAAACTTGTATGGGATCCGTAAATATTAATAAAAATGTAAAATTATTAGCCTGGCTTAGCCAAGGAGAAAGCACTTGGTGATACAGTGAGAAAGACAGGATCCTTCCTGGTTAATCATGATTGGCTAAGATAATGGAGCGGTTGGACATGCCGAGAGATGAGTCCTGATTGGAATGTCATGCCACAGGTTTCTGTCTATAACAGAATGGAGGCTTCCCTGGTCAGTATATAGATACTCTTTGCTACCACAGATTTTTTGGAAAGACATAGCTATGGACAACTGCAAAAGTGTTGCTACTCTCAAAAGCATTGTTGCCCTGAATTTAGCTGGTTTTAAATAGAGACAGCATTCTGGGGGACAGTGCCACATTGACTCACATGCGTTGACATGTGTGGGTGGGGTGGGGCTAAGGTTTAGGAGGGTGTGAACGATGCTGAATGGGCAACAACAAAGAAGAGCTCTCTAGGAAGTGTGAAAATCTCATCAAAATCCAACTACATTTATAAAAAATAAGCAAATCACTTACTTTGAACTTAAGCCTCAATAGATACATCTGAACATTGATGTTTTGGATGAAATAAGTGTAATGTGTCAACATCACCCAGGGGCTCCACACTAATTCATTTAACCACAACAGTGTTTGCTTAACCGCTTCAGTTGACAATTAAAAACCATGAAAAGACATGAAAACAGTCTTACCATGCCAGATGTGAATTCCACAAAGGTAAAACAACCACTTCGGGCACAACCAAAGCTCAGGATATCATCTCTCAATGGATTATACACTTATTAGTTTAGTGTAACAAACAAAACCACTTCAGGGACAACTACTGTATTGTTGAATTGTGATACACCTTTTGCTGAGATAGCCGCTTGGGCATGGTATAATTTCCTAGTAAATGTTAAATGTCATTGATAAAAAACAAAATATGTTTTTAGCAGACACTCTTATCCAGGGAAACTATAGTTAGTACCTTGTGCAAGGGCTCATCTGCAGATATTTTCACTAGTCAGCTCAAGGATTCAAACCAGCAACCTTTCAGTTACTGGCCCAACACACTTAACCTCTAGGGTACCTGGCAACACTAGTTACAGCCGGCAGACCATGCCTTATCACCTAAAAGCACATGAGTCTTTGTAATGTGTTATAATTCTTATGTCTCTCTTTTTTTTTTATCTACTTGTCCAGTGGTGTGAAGTGTGAAATACTTTATAGTACTACTTAAGTCGTTTTGGGGGGTATCTGTACTTCACTTTACTATTTACATTTTTCACTACTTTTACTTTTACTTCAATACATTCCTAAAGAAAATAATGTACTTTTTACTCCATACATTTTCCCTGACGCCCAAAATGACTTTAAAGAAACATGGAAATTGTGCTGTCTGGTTTGCTCAATTTGAAATGTTTTATACTTTTGATACTTAAGTATATTTTAGCAATTACATTTGATACTTTTTATATTTAACTACGCAAGTTAGTTAAGAACAATTTCTTATTTACAATGACGGCCTACACTGGCCAAACCCAGACAAAGCTGGGCCAATTGTGCACCACCCAATCACAGTATTACAGCCTGGATTTGAACCAGGGTGTCTGTCGTGACACCTTTAGCACTTACTTTTACTCAAGTATAGTGGTGGAAAATTTACCCAATCATCATACTTGAGTAAAAGTAAAGATACCTTAATAGAAAATGACTCAAGTTAAAGTGAAAGTCACCCAGTAAAATACTACTTGAGTAAAAGTAAAGATACCTTAATAGAAAATGACTCAAGTTAAAGTGAAAGTCACCCAGTAAAATACTACTTGAGTAAAAGTCTAAAAGTATTTGGTTTTAAATATACTTATGTATCAAAAGTAAATGTAATTGCTAAAATATACTTAAGTATCAAACATTAAAGTATAAATCATTGCAAATTCCTTATATTAAGCAAACCAGACAGCACAATGTTCATGTTTTTTTTTAATTTGTGGATAGCCAGGGGCACACTCCAACACCCAGACATCAATTATATACAAAGCATTTGTTTTTAGTGAGTCCGCCAGATCAGAAGCAGTAGAGATGACCAGGGATGTCCTCTTGATAAGTGCGTGAATTGGACCATTTTCCTGTCCTGTTAAGCAATCAAAATGTAATCAAACAAGTACTTGTTGGTGGCAGGGAAAATGTTTGGAGTAAAAAATACATGATTTAGTTAGGAATGTATTGAAGTAAAAGTAAAAGTAGTCAAAAATATAAATAGTTAAGTAAACTACAGATATGCCCAAAAACTCCTTAAGTAGTACTATAAAGTATTTTTTACTTAAGTACTTTACAACACTAATCAAGTATGACCATTGGGTACTTATTCCACCACTGAACTTGGCCAAAATGGCCAGTATTTAGTCAGGATCATTGTGAAGTGGTTATAAGACATTATAACGGGACGATACAGTACATGCTCATGACAATTATTCCATTGCATTGTAACTGCATCATAATGTTAACTGGCGCCGTTATTTTTTAAATCTTGAAATATTATCCAATAAGTTAGTGAGGTTGTTAAAGGGCATTTAGAGGGTATTCTCTCTGATAAAATGTTCTAATGACTTCTTAATTAATCCCATAAATGGCTCATTTATAAACCAAGTCTACCTACATTTAAAACTAAATGGTTTAGCGTGGTTGGTTACTCGTTTATTGAACCATGTGGCCAAAGATACGCACTTTTAACTTGGGTTACGTGAGTTCGATCATCTGATGCCACAACGTAGATGCCTTATACATTCCTGTGTTTTATGATGTATGACTTCCAATGTTTTACGTACAATATTTTAGCATCAAATAGTCTGAGACTGTTTGAGCTTTCTTGTCCTGAGCACTGCCTAAGATAGATGGATAAACAGTCGTCTAAGGAATGTCAGTGGATGTATTATTCTGTGAGACTATAAGCGAGTGCCTTTATCTTGATGTTTTCCTTCAGACTGTGCTCCGGGCTTCAAGTTTGTACTTTATCAATACCACACTCGCTACAGAGGCAGTAGCAACTAACAAAGGACTTTGAGTCACAGCACGTCAGCTTTCTAAAGAGCAGTGTTTTCTGCACCCCCTCTGAAAACACATTATTAATTGGATTTAGATATTTGCAAAATGATCTATTTAATGGGATTACCCCTTGGTATAATGATCTTATTTATGAGTGAAGCAATCCCAAAGCTTTGGGGCGGGCCGATAATGCATTTCCAGCTCTTTGGTAGTTAATGTTGGGTTACGGTGAGAGATAAAGTTGAAGTCTCATTGTAAATGAATAGGTAAGATAGCCCTAGTGAAATGGAGCTGGTTCGGTGGCAGGTCGGACGGGCTTGAGTGGCCGTACTCGCATTCCAGGGGCCTGTCTGGACTGTAGTCACAGACCCGGCTGAACTCCTTACAAGTTCAAGGCGAACGTGGAGAGGGAAAGAGGGAGGGATGGAGAGAGAGAGAGATAGAGTCCCCCTCGGCAGCATAATGGCCCTTTCTTACGTCTTTATCCACACCGATATCTTGCTGAAGCTTTTGCAGGCCCCGTTTCCACTTAAATGCCTGAAGGTAATGTCCTACCTTTTTCCTTTCCTCCTCTACTCTCTCCTCTCTTGCCTAGAAATCGGATTTATACCTGTTACGTATACAGTATTGAGGAGGTGGAAAAGTGATACCATGAAGAATCAAGGGGAAATGTGTGTAACACGGGCAAAACGGCACAAAGAGACTGTTTACAGTTGTTTATCGTGGCTCACTAAATGGATTTCTCATGTCTGGTAACACATTTAAGCTGTTGGATGCTTTCCCTCATGGAGGTTTTAGCTCAGTTTTTTTTGTGTATCTTGTCACGTAGAGTGGAACCGTTAATGCTCAAAAGTGCATATGTAAATGTACTCTTTTTTTCACAGTTGCACACCACATTTAAAACATTAACATTTCAATATACCATTTTGATATATATGTATGAAAAAAATAGGTTATAATCTTTCACTTTATAAGGATGTATTTCTCAAATGTGATTATGCTAATAGCCCGTAATTTGCATAAAACTGGAGAAAATATTAAACCAGATTAAAATGTTGAATATTTAACACTTTTAGCCATGCTGTTAGTCAACAAATATATTACTTTCCTGGAGAATATTAGTATTTCAATATTGTCTATGACATTGTAGAAAACACCTAAATAACAGTCACATTTAGTAGAACGACTGCAGAGCAAGTTAATTTATAAATGCTTAGTTATTAATATGTTATTCAGATTTAAAAGGGGCATACATCTTTATTGATTTTGACCCGTATGAAGTTTAACTCGTGTTTCCTTAGCACTAAGCCCCTTTGCTTTCACTGAGAGCACAGTGCCTGGTCTTGAGGATCGGTAGTGAAGTTTCTTAGACCAGGGCTCAGGCCCATATAGGAAGCCAACAATAAAGAGTGGGCTCACAGGCCTCCATTTAAGACAATAATCTGCAAACAAGTGTTTTTTTGTGTCTTAGAGTCTTATTTTCATCGCCATCAATTTAGTACACAGATTGAATGAGATTTGAGTTGTGCTATCGAGTTCCATACCCTCACAACCCCCCTTACTTCTCCCTCTCTGACCCTCTCAGTCGGACAGCCCTTTTTTTGTTTTAATCCGGTCTATGGATGATGGAGATACTGATACAGATTGTTTCCCCTTGCCCAGCCACCAAACAACTCACACATGTATGTGTACTATATACTATATAGCCTACTGGCCTACCTGAACATACGTACAGTATACAGACATTACATACTGTAATCTCTCTCTCCCTTTCGCTCGCTGTCTCTCTCTCTCTCCCTCTCTCCCTCTCTCACCACACTTCCTCCAGAGCTGCACACTGATCTCCTTCACTGTGAAACAATCTAATCTGATGAATTAAAAAAGGAGAGTTCAAGGCTTCAAGCTAATTCAAATAACTTGAATCCACTGAGAAGCTATTAATTGTCAGCATGAAATATTTAACATTTCTCTGGGCCACTTTTAATGGCATTTTGAAAACGAATAGAATACTGTTTAAAGTAAATAGGCCTTTGGTCATCTTGGGTTTCTTGTTCCTGTTATTATATTCTCTGGCCTTTGACTGGCATCTGGTGTAATGTCCCAGATTGACTCTGACAATGTGACATCTCGAACCACATTAAGGATCTCTGATGTTACCGTCCGAATTGTTGTCTAATTATCTGGAGACACTCCACATTAATGATGTATGTTTTAGTACTACTGAGTTATAACGAGTTATACCGAGTGGGACAGCGGTCTAAGACACTGCATCTCAGTGCTGGAGGCGTCACTGCAGACCCTGGTTTGATTCCAGGCTGTATTACAACCGGCTGTGATTGGGAGTCCCATAGGGTGGCGCACAACTGGCTCAGCATTGATGGGGTTTAGGCCGTAATTGTAAATAAGAATTTGTTCTTAACTAACTTTCCTGGTTAAATAAAAATAAATAAACATGCCTCGGAGACAGAGGAAACTATAACTACAGGCCTTAAGTCATTGATAACCTTTTGATTCCCTTCCGGGTTCAGAGTTCAGATATAGGTTCATAGGTTGTGACTGAAGTTACAAGAGCAAATCTTTTGTATTTTTTGCCCAGGAAATTACAATTATTGTGACATTGTACATCAGGAAAATATGGATCCAAAACACAATACTGGCCCTGTGTCTGGACAGGAAGTATCAACACTCACTACAAGTGCATTGAAGTAACCACTGCCAACACTGTTCATTAAAACAGCCTTATGATATAATACTGAGTAATAGTCGGACAATGAAAGGCGTCATACATGAATACGATTAACTGGTTTGACCTCATCTTTTCTTTCAAGGATAATAACGCGCGCTACTTGCAAACCACCAGCAGAGATCGATGAATCTTTCTTTCCCCTTCATGTTTGTGGTGATATTTCAACAATTACTGTCGTTATTAATCTAACAGTCATTTTTATATATTCAGTATCGAACTCTGCCCCTTGTGGCATTCACTGGGGCCAGTGGCAGCCAGCTCCTCTCTTTGCCCCGAGGCGAATGAATTACTACATTGATGTTATTTGTTGGTTTATTTGAATCATCTTGAGATTGTGCACTTTGGATTTGATATTGTTTTCATTTAGTCTTGTTCCAAAATTGGATTGATAATACAGGTTTTATTCTCGGCGATGGTATTTGTGCTAAAGCTTACCTGATGGACAGTTTTAAGGTGTAAAATGAATATATCCAGCTCTGGAAAGAATCTTCCTCTCTTGCCAAAACTGACGTTGAAGTAGTGTAATTTATAGTTATAGTTAGGACAGGTTTTCCAGAAACAAATCTTTATTGCCTTATGCAAAGGTCAATCACACACAGCATTTCATTTGAATCGATGACCAACTTGAGCGACTAAAATATCTATTCATTTGGTTTTTCGTCTGCCTAATTTACTATCGTAAGCTATTATTTTGTTCCGTTTTGCCTTGAAGCGCTCATAACCATGAATCCTTGTAACCGTGTCTGAATGAGCTCACTTTTCAATAACGGAAGACGTAATAACATGGACCCCAAAACAGATCATCTTACCGTAAAGTAGAACACCTTGTATACCATGAATGTTTACCTCTGCACTGACACTAAACATCAAGAGTATCCTCCTCGATGTACATGTGTGAGACTCTAATCAGCAGCAGATGTCCTCATCGCCTGTCTTCTTTATCAATAGAGGAATTTATTACTCCTAAACGATCGCTCCAACAGGTGGCTTTTTATGCACACGTGAACCTTGCCTTTGTGACCCGGAAGCATGTCTTGAATGGCAGAAAACATATATTAGACGTATTTGCCTAATGATGTGTGGGTATTTTTTGGAGCCACAATTTTGTTTATATAGATTCATGATGTGTTGGAGACTGAAGTCACTGGCCAACTGGAGATTTATTGAATAGCCATGAAGAGCCATTACTTAAACCCCATCAATCATGCCAGTGTGTTGCATTATTGTTGTGATTGGGCTATTCCAACCTCTGTCAAATGCATCTCGTTGTTTGAAGTCAGGGGATTGGAATCTCAGACGTAGCTACATCATTTGATGTATATGTTATTGCTTGCTCATATATTAAGCAGCTGAATGATGGCACTGTTTGCCTGCCAACGGCATGGAAATGTGCATTATACATTTCATCCCCAAAATGAGTTTGACTTCTTACTCAAATCTTTTCAATTATTTTTGCAATGAGACATATTCTTGTATATATGGCACCTGCTATGTGGGGGCGACCACGCTACATATTGGCTTGTACAGCAAATACAGTTTCTTTGTTGCACACACATAATATGTAGTTTCATGAATATGAGGTTAGTTTTCAATATTGTAGGAACATATTTGGAGTCAAAAGAACACGCTTCCGGAAAGTCTTGTATTAGTGCTGACTCGTTATCAACAAAATCCTTTCAGCTCCAGTGTGCAGCAAACTCTTAAGCTTTTTGAGTGGACAAGGACCAATGTTTTCGTAGCATGTTCGCATGCTCATATTTTAATGTAGCTCTCCTTTTCATTGATGCTGGCGGGTGTGTTTTGTTCTCGACAATTTATGTCCCAGATCTCCAATTTGAATAAAGTAATGTTACAAAGTGTGTGGGCTGATAGTCTTGGCAGTCAACCCTGACAAGTAGATTTTTGTCTTGCCGGGCCACCTCTGAATGGCATGCACACGACTCATGTACACTTTCAGTCTCAACACCACGTACAGTATCAAACATCTAGCTGAGGACAAGCAAGGATGAAGGCACATCAAAACATCAACAAAATTGCTGCATTTGATGTGGCTTTTCTATGGTTGTGACGGTTAACGGGGAGTGAAAATTTGCCATGTCTAAAAAGTGGGATAATGATTATAAATGTGACAGGCTGAAAACTAATTACAATTGTCTCACTACGTTTTACAATAATGCCTCTAACATTTCTATACAACTCATTTAAATCTTTCCGCAAGTCCAGAACACAGTCTTGCTCTAAAGCCATTTGGCACATTTTCCCTCAGTTTACATTTCGAGAGGATTAGTTGAAGAGCTGAAGATAATCATGCCAGATGTGATTTACACCAAGCAAACCGCCTCCCCGGTGGGCATTTGATTTGACTGTTTTTTAGCAATCTTAAGTGAATATACTCTTGGGTCCAGAATGCATGGCTTCATGTTGTGATGCCATTTTAAGCAAATTGAATAATATTCTGTCACATTTGATGATATGAGGTTGTTGTTGTTGTTTTTTAACCAGGAAGACTGATCTCTGTTGATGTCATTGTTCAGGGAGTGGTTCAAAAAGAAATGGTCTATTTATGCACACACTCCAATGAGACAGAGGTGAACGTAATTCAATGGCAGGTTTCAATAATTGTCGTTGGGAAACGGAACCACATCTGTAGAGTTTGTTAAAGCCGTTAGCCTCTCTTACAAAAGGCAACCGACTACTTTCGAAGACCCACATCTGTCATTTCAACAGCCTTTACCCTGCCACTTTGTTCGCTAAGCTGAGGGATGAGTCTGGGGAAAATGTTACCACTGTCAAATTCATAGACATGAGCTACAGTACCGCTGCATGAACTGACTGTCCACGAGATGGAAAGACATGGATGTTGTGTGCATGTTTTTTAAAATGATTTTTTTTTAAAAGTTATAACATAATCAATGACAGCCAAAAACAATGGAGTAATACAACCTTGGATTTTGTGTGATGACAGGGTTAGACAGTCGAGACAGTTAAATACCGGGTATAATGGGTATGTAGCATTTGATTCGGGCCACCATTGGAAAGCACTGAAAAGCAAGACATCTTACAGATTGTGGGTTTAGGAAAACGTTTTGTTGTGCAGTTGTCAATCATTAATAGCATGCTGTTTGAAACCATTTGTTAGTTCGATTCTACACCTCGATGTGAGATTACACATCAGCTAACCACACGACCATTGTAACTTTTATTGTTGTTGTCATTGAAGGCCTTTCGGTAAACTCAGGCAGCAATTATGTTCTATATCATTTTTCTCCCGCTGACTAAATAGTCTACCCAATATCGTTGTGACTGGTGCAGTGTTTTGTCGGAGTCGTGTTTTGGCTTTAATGAGCTCGGCTGGAATGCAGTGTCTCTCACATGTCTCGCAGTGGGCGGGGCCATCTTATTGCTGCCACATGTTGGGCTCCGAGTGGCTCTTCCAGGTCTGTGTGGTCAGCTCAGTTCAAAGGCTCCAGCCTCATTTGTTATACCACTTTATGTAACAACGAGCCGATGCTTCAGTGCGTCTGAAGAGGCAACAAAGGAATGCCGCCCTCTTGCCTGCTCCAAAGCTGGGATTGGTCTTAGACCTTACAGTGTTTCGAATCGTCTGTTTCAATAATTAACATGTTTGAAACATAAAATGTGGAGCGGGATTGAATTCTCAAACAGCTCAGGGGGGGGTCTCTCTACCGTGAGAAGTGTTTTAGGATTTAACTCCCGGTGATCCTGTCTAGTCCATTGCAGAGATGATGGGGACGCTGCACAGTAGTAGTTGATCACTGTCATTGTGTGAGCGGTGCTCCGTGCCACATATGGCAACAATCTGACATGGGAATTCAGTCTTGAGGTTATGAGAGACTAGGTATGGGCTCCCTGGATCATAGTCTCCATCACTTCTTCTGTTAACCATTTTTATAGAAGAAGGAGATGCAGGAACCACTGGTAGTTGTTGACAGAAGAACTCAGCAGGAGCACAGAGTCTGGCCTCAGTAAAGTCCCTAAATGCAGTGTTTATGTATTGAAAAGTAACAAGAGAGATGGAAGAGAATAATATTTTACTGGATGTTGACCTTGTTTAGTGCCAATACATTCCCTTCCAACCCCAGCCATATTGAATGTGGGTATATTGTTTCAAAATGTAATCACATGACCCTGAAATGCTAAACCGTGAATGTTTAATGTTCATAACCTATATTGGAGTGGAGCTGAGAGGATCTTGACTATACACTTGGACCACCATTCTTAACGGCCAACCCCCTGAACTGCACCCTCACTGCAGCACACTCTGTTTTTGTTCTCACAGATCAGTCCCCCTGAAGTTTTCAGTGCCACTAAATTGGTGTGTGTTTAGGGACCATGCAGGTACACTTGCTGCATGTGCTGGCTAGTAGGCCCATTTGCAATAATCTCCTTTTTACCGTTTAAAGGCTAATTATGTAACATTACACCTGCCTCCCTGAGCCTTAGTTTTGGCATGGCGCAGAAGGAGTCGATTTTCTTCCCTTCTCATGGCGGTTAGAGTTTCTTAATGAGATTACCCTAAAGCCAAGATCTGCTTTTTTGTCCCTGGTATATGCCGAGATACTGGATCAGCAGAATCAAAGCAAAGAGTGGGGGAATCAATGGAAGATGCAGGCGGCCGGCCTCGCTTCGGTCCCCCCCCCCCCTCCCCTCCTGCGTGTGACTTGGACAGGATCCTTCCCTATCACACATGACATTGTGTGCAAGCTTTGCATAGGAAATATCTTTGTCTTGCTGTCATGTTTGCTTGCTGCAGTGTTCTCATGCTTTTCTTTATCTTACCGTCCAGTTCATATTTATTGTCACATCAAACTTCTTCAACAATCATTTTGCTGCCGAAAAACACAAAATGAAAAGACATCGTCTGGCTTAAACTGATTTAATTGCGTTTAAGGTATACCATATATTACTCTCTTTGCTGTCTTTATTTAGTCATAACACATGGTATTGTACCACAACTTTTAAGACAGATTATGAATTATATTACTATGGCAGTAGAACAGCTATAATGTCGAAGAACAGAGTCACATCAAACACAGACCTACACATGCACAACAACCCATCTACAACTAAAATCTTTTCTTCTGCTAATTTATTTCGATTCAACTGTTGTTTTAATTTTTTTTTTTTTTTTCAACCCAGACAAAGGAGTGAAAGCCATCCACTGAACTAGGGCAGAATCACACACACACACACACGCAAACAACTTGAATGTACAATTCCCAGACTGAGAGTGAATTCTCACTGAACATAGCAAGAATGAACATGTACATCTTTGTGCCCCCTTGCTCAAGATATGATGCTGATTAAGAGAGTAAAGGTTAGGGTTAGGGAAGGGGCAAGGATTAGTAGTATGGACTGTGTCTAGGGTTACCATAACAGCCAGGCTAGTGGGACTAGTAATAACAACAGAAGTAATCGTAATCACAAACTAATTGATTGAAGCCTGTGGCTTCCTTGCAGGAGGGATATCTTGTAAAAGCTCAATTCCTCTCGAAAAAAATGAAGGCATCTTTCACTGTTATACAGTATGTAAAGGATATTGTGCACCTTGAAAACATTTAGATTATGTTGAGATTCAAGAGTGAAAACCACGTTTCTTATATGGAAAATCTTATATATATTATTTTACAAACGATCTGGACAACAATTACATATTTCTCTATCAATCTGTATGAAACATTCTGGGTTTCTCTATAACAGATTGAATCATTTTATTGTAGTTGTAGTGAATGTACAAAGGACCCCAGAAGCCCTTGGGCTATATGCTGCTGCTACAAAGAGGTATTTGCACTGCGTCAGCGGAGTATCCTGTCATGGAGAGAAAATCCCGTTTGAAGTATGGCCCCCGTCTTTCACACTGACGATAATGCTGCTGGCTTTATCGTGTCCTCCGTGAAAAGCCCATGTCTTCCCCTTTTGTCCGGCTCCCTCTCCCCCACTCCTGTGCACCCCCTGGCTTTCCTCTTTTGTGTCACTCTCTGTCACATTGCCCACAGTTCACTGCGAGGAATGGAGTCCAAACCTTGAAGCATGCTGGGAAATGTAGTTGGAATATGTCTTGAGAATTCGAAGCTTCATTCTAAGCTTCATTCTTAGGACTACAGTAGACGGAGATCAGCAGGTGCAGGTTGATGATGTGTGTATGTTCAGCATTGGGTGAAAAATGGAAGACTGATAGAATGACATGTATGGTGTAAATTAAGTTACAATATATATTTTATATATCTTCATTTATATATATTCCTTGTTTAGAACAGAAGAAAGTCATTGAGATTAATGGTAAATACAAATGTGTCGTGACTATACTCGTGGTTTTATGATAAGGAAATTAAAATATATGGTAAATACTTAGCATTTTAAATAAGATACATTATTATAATTCATTTCCCTCTCGCTCCTTCTAAATCCACAGCTTCAATGCAAATGCACTCCAGTCTCTTCCATCCATGGCTTTGTTGGCCTCTCAGAAATCTTAAGCCGGCATCTTAAATAGGGGCCTCTCATGGCATATGCATGTGCAGTATCTTATCTGGAGAATATCAAAAACATTCTCTAGGACATCCAATATTTAAACAGGCCGTACAAACAAGAGACAGGGGAGAATGCTGGAAACGCGCCTTTTTAGGGCTTCCTTTGTGAAAACAATAAATGTGTTACCAGACCCTCAATATTTTCATATTCAATGACTGTATGATCCATATGATCCCTAACATAAAGAGGGTCTGTGAACCCTCTCTCTTAAACTGTAGCAGGCATATATTACCAGGCTTAGAGCTTGGCAAGCCTCGTATCCCAAAATAGATTTCAACAATACTCTTCGAGGATGCATTAAATAAATCTCAGCTCGGCTAATCCGTGGAACAGTTCACATGTTCGAGAGAGACTCTGGTAGGACAAAAGCAGCCGCTCTGCTCGCCGTGCCTTCATTGGGGACAGACACACATAAAGAGAGATATTTAGAGAGAGAGGATGGGGGCTGGGAGAGGGAGAGAGAGAGAGAGAGAGAGAGAAGAAGAAGAAGAAATTCTCTAACATGACAGAGAATTCTCCCCAAAATCATAATTGTGTGCTACTCCTGCGTTGCAAAGCAGATTTGATATCACAGCATATCTTTTTTATTTTCCTGGGAGTAAGTGCAATGCTTAATCTTGTGGCAAATATGGACACGAGGGCCATTTCAAAACATGTTGTAGATAAATGTTAATCACATTAGCATTTCCCAGACTTCTGTAAATCTCCATAAATAGCAAACTGAGGTTGATCCCTTTTTTTTTTGCCCATTGAGAGAAAATTATAGTTGATGAATTGCTTTTGCCATGCATGTAGGCTAATGAAAGCTTTGCTCCTGGGCTTTCCTCAACAAAGGCTCATAATTTTCCCACTTTCCACTCAAATAAGAACCTGTTCCACTTTTAATTAATAGTTATTCCGCTTTCCATTCAGGAGCAAAAGCACACTTTCAAATTGATTTTGTATAGGTGAGGCTTGGTTATTAATACTAAAGAAACAAGCCCATTGTGTTCAGGTGGGAGGTAGGTAACGTGATCCCGCAGGTTTGCAGAGACTTTCTTCTGATGTGATCTGCCTCACTGCACAATGAAGTCGTAAAAGCTCAACCACCATAAAACAAACACTGGCAGCTCAATGCAATTCCTGACACCATTTTTTTTATTTCAAAGGAAACTATTACATGACAAGTGGCATCGATATTCGTCCATTTGTTGTCCAACACATTTACGTGTCCTTACACAACGTGCCACGTGCCCATATTTATGTGATGGTAAGGTAGGAGAGAGAGGCTAGAAGAGTCACAATTCTCTTCTTTCTTGACAGGTAGGAAACCTTCCTGCTAAGACATTGCAAAGACAGTGGCATTACAAGGACGCTGCTGTATTGGGACTGTAAAGCTTTGGATCAGATGCTGTATGTGAGGGACAATTGTCAGGTACTTCCCCACACTTCTCTGATCCGTTCATGATTAATTTGACGCTATCACATGTATGGTAACAGCTGCTTTGCTTCATTCAGGATATATGATAAGGGCGGCAGGTAGCCTAGTGGTTAAAAAGGCGAGCCTATGGGAAGAATATGTCTGAAAGTAAGCTGGCAACTTAAGGGTTGCTGTTATCAAATCCTAGATGCCGTTGTGCCCTTGGGCAAGGCACTTACCCCCTTGGACCTTGCGTGCCATTGACCAATAAAGTGACCTTAATCTTATCCTTAATATGAAACACGAGCCAGAACTGTGCTCTCACATAACACAATTCGAGTGCACTACAAACAGCTATGTGTTATTACAACGACCGTTACTAGAATATAGGCATAGCCATGACAATATATGATACATACTGTGTATAAGAATATGGGTAGTCTATCCCTCTGCTGTTTTCAGAAAAGATAGGTTTCCATCTTATTCCTGACCATGAAAACACAGGACTAGCAACTCCGCCATTAGCATGCATAAGCTGTACATACACGCATGCACACTGCCATGCATAATTCTAAGGCACTTGACTTGAGTATGATAACCCAGACTGCTTTGTGTTTGATTGAGCAAACATCCCCTGTCTAGCCGTATGTGTGGTGACTGGACAGCCTACCTATCCTTTGACACATCTAAACGAGCAGTTTTTTTTTTTTTTTGCATTGGCTCGCAGACCATTTCCTTCAGCTCTAGTGTTTAACCACTTAACAGATGCTTGTTACTATGTTTGTTTTCAGAATGACATTCATGGTCCAAGGTGATCGTGACTGTTCAACGGAGGTTAACTCAGTCAAATGTACATAATATATGGTGATTCTGACTCTTTATATCACCTCTTTTGTTTGTTCCACCAGAGTTCAATTTGGCCCGTTCAGAGGCCCTCGCCAATAGCACTGCAGTTGCAGTCATTAATCATGTTTTAATTGCCTTTAGGTCTCATGTTTATTTGTTGATTCTAATTGGATGATCAATGCAAACAATTCCAAAGAAAATCAAGCCAATGAGGACTGATTAGAAAAGTGTGGCTCAGTTGGTAGAGCATGGCACTTGCACCACCAGGGTTGTGGGTTTGACCTTGGATGAACAACTATGAAAGTGTATGCCGTCGCTCTGGATAAGAGCGTCTACTAAAGGACTCAAACGTGAAGATTTTTTGCTGTTCCAAGTCTACTCCGCTGTACCTACGAGTAAAGTTTTCAAGGTGGGTGACCATTTGGTGTTTGCATTTCGAAGCTGTCAGAACGAATCGGCCCTGACACTGAACAGAGCCAGTGTAGCAGAAACGGTAGCTGCACATAAGCACTGTGGGTGATTTCATACCGATTAGCACAAATCATGGAGCACTTAACGTTATTGCCCTGTGAGTCTAACAACACTTTGACACCTCCTCTGGATCTGACCCTCATGGGTTTATTCCCCCCCCCCCCCCCCCCCCCCCAATAGCATTTAGATTTCATCATCAAACTTAAAAGTAATTCATCTAGGATAGTTTTTCAATGCATTGTTGTTTCAATATGGCCCAAAGCAGTGTATCTGGGTTCTCTCTGAGGCCAGACCTCCCCTCCTATTTGGAGAGGAGTGGGGGTTTATAGGGGGATTGGGGTTGGACAGGGTGGCCCCCTCCTGCTGCCCCCTCATCTTGGGGCCTGTGCCGAAACTGCTCTGGCATGGAGCTGGAGCTGCAGTCTCCATGGTGACAAGCCACTTCAGCTCTATCAGCTTTGCCCAGTGCTACTGGGCTCTGATTCAGACTGATGCAAAACAAAAACAATAGAAGATATAATATACAGTTTCACCATTCCTAAAAAACAACAACAATGTGGGTACATTTAGCTGCTGCCTTGTATTGTGGCTGAATAATTATGCACTAAGTAGCTGACGTATTGGTGTAAAAGGCTAATGGAGGAGCCTTTAGTAGTGTTGTGCCCTAGTGCAGAGAGAGAGAGAGAGGCAGTCCCAGTGGAGTGGATGTGGCTGCTGGGATAGTTCTGAACTCTCCCAGTGTTTGTGTGTCAGCCAGCAGCCTGGAGAAGGAGACTTGAGACATTCTCCACACCATCTTGCAGATGGAAAACGTCCCCCTCAATTAAAATGAGTTAATTTGAAAGCATAAGCTTGTTCTTAATTAAGAGGAGCTTAGACATCTCCTGAAATGAAATTCCTGAAATGACAGTAATGTTGACGACATATGCCTTTGTTCGTCTAGCGGTGCTCCTTCCCTCTTCGATTCTGGAATACAGTAGCCACAGCCCACAGTTAATGCAAAACCTAGATAAAACCAGCAAAGGGGATAACCTCAGCAATTTGTGCGAGTATATATTTGAGGGGAGAAGTTTCTATTTTAGAATAGATTCACCGTGGACTCCCACCATGTCCTCCATCTCACCGCTCTCCCTGTCTGCCTGGCTCTCTCCATCCCTGGTGCCAGAAAGAGGAGGAGGAGAGAGGAGGAGAGGGAGAGAGGGAACGAGATTGTGGCATTAAGTAAATAATTTGTATGATAATTCATTACAGCACAGTCTTTTTCATCTTTAATTGGTCTAAATGAAGAGACATTTCACACCATTTAGATAAAAAAAAGAAAAAGGAGGCCAGCGTAATGAAAAGGGGCCTGCCTATCGGACTTCAGAGGTTTGCTCTAAATGAAAATGTAATTGCAGGCGGAATGGTACAAGAGGAGAGACCCGTGCTGGAGATCCGGGGGTATCTTCAGACAGCCGAGCAAAAGCTAATGACTGAGCAATTTGGAACATTTACTCACCCCAAAGACTCTCATTAAGTCAATCACAGGCTTAGTCGAGACCCATTCGCGGCGACGGAGCGGGCCCCGCATTTATTCCAGCATCAATCAGGAGGGGCCCGGCTTCTTCTTCTTTCAGAAGCCCATGAAAAACGCCCAAGTAATTTATTCGGGAATCTTTGAGAGGATAATGGCCAATTATTTGTTTATAACACTGGTTAAATTTTCATTAGGCAGATTAATGGAATATCATGTACCGTCAACACTGGACTGAGGGGTGGTGTGTCAGAGATAAACGGCCAAACAGATGATGTCACTCTGTTAGTAAATTGGTTTTTCTGCATCCCCCTCTCTCCATACGAAAATGAAAAGGTAGTCTAGGTGCTCAGAGGGGGGACCCTTCAGCAGAGGCTGAGAATGGGGGAGAGCATTGGGGAGGAGAAGGGAGGGGGGGGGTGAAATGGATAGAACTGGGGAGAGCTAGCAGGTCTTTGGGTTTTTGTCTTCCACCAGAGTTTGGTAAGATTTAAATGCACCTCAAAGTGTAAACAAATGTGTTATTATTTATTTGTCATGTTATTATATCTGCTTACAATGTTACATCCTTTTTTTCATGCTGTTTATCTTAATTCAATACCAACACTTTTAATTTGTATGATTCTGTGCTGTCTGCTCAAATATTTATACTCATTTACTTCATTCCATCTCTTCTATTACCAATTTAATCAAGCACTGGAAGTCTGGTGTCCAAATATACTGCATATCTCATACACTACCACAAGTTTGAAATGATAATTCAGGCAAGTTTTTATAACAGTTATTTTTTTAATGAATACATGCAAAGAAACACTTTTTTGTGGTGACTCTGGGTGATAGCATAATCTGGCATTATGCAGGGACCAGATACCTGTAAGTGACAGTTATGAGTGAAGTGGCTACTACAAGGTAAGCAGGTTGGCGATTTGCTGACCCCTTATGATGATAAAGATGATATAAAGCAGTTTGAACCTTGAGCTGCCGTTTCTCAGACCTCCACTTGAAAGATGTCTGAGAATTATCATTTTGAGTGCTGCATATTTTGCCCTCAAATAGCCTCTTTCCTTTTGCCTTTTTCCAAAGGGAAGTTTTGGAAACTAAAGTATGAAAAAAAATGTGAATGTATTATATTATTTCTCACTAATATTTTAAATATATAGCAACTTGCTCAAATTGCTAAATTTGTTTTCTTCCCAATCAATAAATGTTTTTGAAATCCTAGAAGTAACTCTTGAAGGGATAAGTAAGTGAGTAACAATTGGATCTGCACCTATATGTAGAACCCTCACCATGTGGTTAATGACTTAAACACTTGGACAAAGCCAGGTTTGGTCAATACGTGAAGAGCTAAGTAAGCAACACTTCATTTTGGTTTCTTTTTGACAGTTTCACTTGATCCCACATGCAAGACTAGAAGATGATAGCGGTTCTCTCTATCTCAAAGAAATTGGAAAGAGTGAATAGAATTGAATGAAGACTGTTCATAAATGTATTTCAACATGTAAAAAAGTCTGCTTGATAAAATGTTATATTTCATACCAAACTAACCCGGGGATGACAAGTTTTGTGTGGCTTTTCCTCCATTGTCGCCATCTAGGCTAGGGTATCACTGTGGACAGACTTGTCCCAAACTGTCCCAAATATTACCGCCATACTTACACATTCCTGAGTATTCATCCATCAGTCACCTACTTAGGACCAGGCACTTTGGACGTGAATTCATTTTGACTCATGGATCTCAATCTGCCAACCTTAGGGCACCCAAAGTGCCACTAGCTCCCCTATCAAAACAATCGTCAGCTAAAGGAGGTTATCGTTGGGGCCGAGCTATCTGTCACCCGGCCACCAGCAGCCAGCAGGACATAAGGGCCATTTAATTAGGCCTACTGCTCCTCTCTGGTGTGAAAGACTCTCAGGCCCCTTTGATTCCCCACCGCTCTCCCAGCAGGAAGTGGTTGGTGATAATTGACACAGGATTTCCTTGTTAACCAGCGGCAGACTCTGTGGATTAAAGTGACAGAGATCTCCAGAAGAAAGTGGGGAGTAGATAAGGGGGAGGGGAGACAGGAGGGGGTTCAGGGAAAGAAGAGATGGAGGGGGTAGCCGCTATTTACCGCTCTCGAGAAACCAAGGAGGAAACAGCAATAACAGAGCAGAGCGCGGTCCTGCCGCGAGATGTAGCTCCCACTTATCTTAGCCATTTCAGCTTGGCTGATCAAAGATTGGCTTCCTTTAAAATAACCTGGGCCCAAGGTTGACTACATGCTTCCACGCCATGTTTTTTTGGGCAAATTATCACTTTTTTCCAATCCCCTCTATGAAGCTGGATAGCTGTTTGTGGAAGACTAGAGAGATAATCTCTTTTCATTTGTACAATTATACACTATCATGGAATGAAAGCACATTTGCAAATGACGTAATTTCCCACTTTGTACGAACTGGGTCATGAGCCTTGACAAAAGCTATTATCATACAGACAGGAGAGGTACCCAGCCAGCTGTAGGGCAAAGATGGAGGCTTTCAGAGTGCCTAATCCATTTTTATTTATTTCTAGATTCCTCTTCGATTTATCCAGCTACTACAGAGCTTACCAACAGACATTTTACAAGTGCTCATTGGTGTGGTTTAGGTTTTAGCATAGGCCCTCCAGTGATCTTAGTAAGGATAACAAATGGCTGTAGTCTTTGGCATTCTTTGAATCTTTACCGACCGGCCTTTCCTTAATTTGTTCCCCATTACATTACCCTGTATTTAAATTGAGCATCCCATGATGTGTTCCCATCACAATACCCTTTATTTGCATTATATACGTTGAAATGAACGATTTCAATGTTATGGTTTGTAGTTGGATTATCATGATTTATGACTGCCATTAGTATTCTGTTGCCATTATTATGATCCGTGAACTTCTAAATGACTTATGGCAAGGTGGACAGCAGCTTTACCGAAGCCAAAGGTCAAATATGGTAACCCACATTTCTAACTGCGGCACTCAAGACACAGTTTCAGTCCAACGGACCGTTTTAATTTCAACGATCCTTTTCCTCCCAAGTTCAGTAATTTCAGCATGGCAATATAATATGAGTGTTTTCTGTCCATGCTGAGTGGTGCAGCGTGGGAGTGTATGACAGATTTACTCACACACCTGATGAGAGGCCCTCCACTCCTGAAACACCCAACCCGCCCAGTCTGGCCCAAACCCGGTGTAAAATGCTATCTGGTCACTTTCAACAGCATACTAATAACTGCCACTATGATGGCATGCGTTCAGCACACACGGCTGGGTTAAAACCAGGTCCATCATATAAATCAGAACAGGAATTCTACTCCCCCCATCCCAAAGACAGTGCATGCAGCTGTGGATATGTGAGAAGGGAAAAAAGAAGGATGGAGTATGTTTATGAACGTTTGAAAAACTATTAACAGAATTTAAGTGTAGAATTGCACAGGACTAGAGGCTGCGTCACAAGCTGGGATTTGGATCCTGGGAACTTTTTTCCCTTCTGGTTTCTGTCAGTGGCGGCTGGTAACGTTAAAGGTTGAGGAGGATATGAGCAAGTGTGCACAAACACAAACTGCATTTATTAGTGGACGTTGCAATGAGTCACTGCCAGAGAACAAACAACAGAAACAATTGCAATTGATCCACCATCTCCTCAGTGAGCGAAACAGAATTTGTTTAGCTTTATTTTGATGGTTCTTTAAGCTATTGGGTGTCCGTCAGAGGTCTTTAACTGTATAGTGAATGGGCAAGCTAAGGATGTTGATATAAGTCATGATATGATATATACATATATACACTGTATATATAATCCTGAATGTTGATTGGTTAAAACCGCATTCTATAAGAACGTTGCCAGCTAGTATGTCAATTGAACATTTAGAACGAACGACTAGGTCGCGTCCATAGATACAGAACAAAAAGACTGAACGACTGGGTTGTATCTCTGGCAACCAAACCGATAGAACAAACAACCAGCCAGCTTGGGTAACAACCCTAGATTTGTGTTGGGACTATGTCTTGTAGAAGGATGAAATAGTATGAATAAATTCATCATAATAACATTTTAATGAAAATATGTAAATCATTACTTGAATATGTTGGTAACCCATTGTATAAAATTGATAATGCCTTTCTCTCGGGCCTAAAGACACCCATGCCAATATATCCTACAAACACTGGCTTCAAGGGCATAATAACTTAAGTATATACAGTACCAGCCAAAAGTTTGGAAACACCTACTCATTCCAGAGTATTTCTTTATTTTAACTATTTTCTACATTCTAGAATAACAGTGGTGACATCAAAACTATGAAATAACACATATGTCATCATGTAGTAAAAAAAAGTGTTAAACAAATCAAAAAATATTTGTAATTTTAGATTATTCAAATTAGCCACCCTTTGCCTTGATGAAAGCTTTTCACACTCTTGACATTCTCTCAACCAGCTTCATGAGGTAGTCACCTGGAATGCAATTCAATTAACAGGTGTGCCTTCTTAAAAGTTAATTTGTGGAATTTCTTTCCTTCTTGATGCGTTTGAACAAGTTGTGTTGTGTTGTGACAAGGTAGGGGTGGTATACAGAAGATAGCCCTATTTGATAAAAGACCAAGTCCATATTATGGGAAGAACAACTCAAATAAGCAAAGAGAAACGACAGTCCATCATTACTTTAAGACATGAACGTCAGTCAATCTGGAAAATGTCAAGAACTTTGAAAGTTTCATTAAGTGCAGTCGCAAAAACCATCAAGCGCTATGATGAAACTGCTTCTACACCTGCATTGCTTGCTGTTTGGGGTTTTAGGCTGGGTTTCTGTACAGCACTTTGAGATATCAGCTGATGTACGAAGGGCTATATAAATAAATTTGATTTGATATATATATATATACACATATATACATATATTATTTGTATTTATTTCTTAATTGCAATTTATCAGCATCCCTACTTCAAGCAGCTACAGTTGAAGTCAGAAGTTTAAGTACACCATAGCCAAATACATTTAAACTCAGTTTTTCACAATTCCTGACATTTAATCCTAGTAAAGATTCCCTGTCGTAGGTCAGTTAGGATCACCACTTTATTTTAAGAATGTGAAATGTCAGAATAATAGTAGAGAGAATTATTTATTTCAGCTTTTATTTCTTTCATCACATGCCCAGTGGGTCAGAAGTTTACATCATACACTCAATTAGTATTTGGTAGCATTGCCTTTAAATTGTTTAACTTGGGTCAAACGTTTCGGGTAGCCTTCCACAAGCTTCCCACACTAAGTTGGGTGAATTTTGGCCCATTCATCCTGACAGAGCTGGTGTAACTGAGTCAGGTTTGTAGGCATCCTTGCTCGCACACGCTTTTTCAGTTCTGCCCACAAATTTGATATAGGATTGGGGTCAGGGTTTTGTGATGGCCACTCCAATGCCTTGACTTTGATGTCCTTAAGCCATTTTGCTACAACTTTGAAAGTGTGCTTGGGGTCATTGTCCATTTGGAAGACCCATCAAGCGACCAAGCTTGAACTTCCTGACTGATGTCTTGAGATGTTGCTTCAATATATCCACATCATTTTCCTGCCTCATGATGCCATCTATTTTGTGAAGTGCACCAGGCCCCCTTGCAGAAAAGCACCCCCACAACATGATGCTGCCACCCCCGTGCTTCACGGTTGGAATGGTGTTCTCTGGCTTGCAAACCTCCCCCTTTTTCCTCCAAACATAACAATGGTCATTATGGCCAAACAGTTCTATTTTTGTTTCATCAGACCAGAGGACATTTCTCCAAAAAGTACGATCTTTGTCCCCATGTGCAGTTGCAAACCGTAGCCTAGCTTTTATATGGTGGTTTTGGAGCAGTGGCTTCTTCCTTGCTGAGCGGCCTTTCAGGTTATGTCGATATAGGACTCGATTTTACTGTGGATATAGATAATTTTGTACCTGTTTCCTCCAGCATCTTCACAGGGTCATTTGCTGTTGTTCTGGGATTGATTTGCACTTTTCGCACCAAAGTACGTCATTTCTAGGAGACAGAACACGTCTCCTTCCTGAGCGGTATGACGGCTGCGTGGTCCTATCTATGGTGTTTATACTTGCATACTATTGTTTGTACAGATGAACGTGGTACATTCAGGCATTTGGAAATTGCTCCCAAGGATGAACCAGACTTGTGGAGGTCTACAATTTTTTCCTGAGGTCTTGGCCGATTTCTTTTGATTTTCCCATGATGTCAAGCAAAGAGGCACTGAGTTTGAAGGTAGGCCTTGAAATACATCCACAGGTACACCTCCAATTGACTCAAATGTTGTCAATTAGCCTATTCAGAAGCTTCTAATGCCATAACATCATTTTCTGGGATTTTCCAAGCTGTTTAAAGGCAGAGTCAACTTAGTGTATGCAAACTTCTGACCCACTGGAATTGTGATACAGTGAATTATAAGTGAAATAATCTGTCTGTAAACAATTGGTGGAAAAAATGACAAAGTAGACGTCCTAACCGACTTGCCAAAACTATAGTTTTGTTGACAAGACATTTGTGGAGTGGTTGAAAAACGAGCTTTCATGACTCCAACCTAAGTGTATGTAAACTTCCGACTTCAACTGAATGTGTGTGTATGACAAATAACCAAACTTGAAGGGGGATGGCAGCCAGAAAGAAAGGGGAATACATTGCCAGCTCTGTGGTTAGATTGGAGGTGAACAAAACATTTAAAAAACATAGGCCCTTAAATGATTTGTCCTCAAATGTTATGGAATCTAAAAATCTCACAAAATGAAATGAATAACTGAGGTCTTAGAACTTCTTCCATTCTACAGGTAAATGTTTTTGGCTCATGTCTGTTCATTTTCATACATCTTGGGCTCTGGTCGCTTCATATTTGTCATGTTTGGAGTTGTTTTGCTCGGTAATGCGGACCTTTGCGTTTCTCTTTTCAGTTGATTCGCCCTGGTCGTGTCAGTGTACAGTAACGTTAAAACAAACTAATGACATGTTGCACCTCTACCTTGCTACCTTGCAGATGAGCCAAGGAGGAGGACAGAAGAGAACAGCAGGCCAGTGGAGCACTTGGAACAGCGGAATCCAGAGGAAACTGGTAGGGGGAAGAGGATGATTTAGGTGACCCAAACACAGGCCCAAAACAAGTTAAGCTACGCCAGTATCCCCTTGACCATTTTGTCAAGGGGAGTGCAAAACTAAAGAGACACACCAGACAAGACACAGAGACCGCAACAGAAGATTATATGATGGAGATAGACACCAGATAAGACACAGAGACAGCAACAGAAGTATAGGGTATGATGGAAAGAGAAGAGAAGGATATGATGTAGAGAGACACAGCAGACAATAAATGGAGACAGCAACAGAAGTATAGGGTAGGATGGAAAGAGACACCAGAAGAACAGAACAGGCCATAACAGACGAAAATAGACAAAGGAGAAAGTAACAATCAAGAACCTGAGACAGCAACAAACAAGATACAGACAGCAATAGACAAGACATAGGGAAAGTGACAGAAGAGGGCAGATGGAGAGAGAACAGAGGTGGGTTGAGCAAAAAGTAGACTGCATCACTTCATGCTGCTCTATAGATTCGAATTAATTTTATTTAATTGCACAGTGATAAAGTAAAACATAGTTTACAAAGAATTTGCAGGTGAGGTGAAAAAGCTTGTGAAATGACTATTAAAACAATTGTTTAGTTTAACACTTTTTTACAAAAAAAATCAACCAGGACAGGACGAGAGAGGAGGGTGGACAAGAGACATCAACATATACGTCTAAGAGACAGCAACAGAAGAGGGCAGACAAGACAGACAGCAACAGACGACAAAGAGAAAGCGATGGAGAGAGGCAGAGGAGGGGTTGAGCACACAGTTGACCGTATCACTTAAAGCTGCTCTATCGATTCGAATTAGTGCAGAGTGTGAATGTGCATGTGTGTGAAAGAGAGAGGGTGTTTGGGTACTGTGGAATTCTTTAATCAGTATGGTTCATTGGACAGGTCATAGTCTATGTTTGACATTGTTGAGTGGTATGGAGGTTTTTGGCAACACACTGTAGATGTATGTGTTCCAGATTAGGGAGTAGAGAGAGTTCCAGAGTAGAGAGACCCACTGTAGCGACTGTAATTGAGTACTGGTAGTGTCTGCCGAAGCAGATGGGAAGGTGCAAGTTACCTGAAAAATATGTAATCAAATTCATGCATTTAGCTCTTGAAATTCCTTCTTTTTTATGCCCGGGGGAAGATGCCCCCAGAACCCTCTACTGGCTTTGGGCTAAACACCCCTGCTCAGCACCTCAACAGATTTCTTTCATATCTAGCTTTCACATACACATACTCCCCAATAAATATCTGTCTGGGAAGTAGTACATGTCTAAATCTAGAATAAATATGTTCTACAGACTGCACCGCCCAATGTTCAAAGTTCAAAGTCCGAAGAGGAGTCAAATCACTTTTACAGTGTTTAAATGCAATATTACATGAACATGCACTGGAGAAACTTCGCATCACTGTCCACACCTTCTTATCTGTGTTCTTCCCTCATAGGTACTGTATCTTAACCATGCTGTAAGACTTCAATATGTGAGCATTAACACGCTTCAGGGTCCTTGATTTCTCTGCAGGAATCACTGTATGGCAAACTAGCGAGAGAGGCGAGACACAGGGCTCGAAGTTTGGTGTTCTCTCTGTCTAAAGTAAATAGGATAGGCAGGGAAGCAATCACACAACCAACACATGCTCTGCTATCAAGAAAACACAGGAGTCTAGATAACATTTTTGTCATGAACAAAATCATTGCTGGTTGATTTAATCACTTTAGATAAACTGTTTTGCAATTTCCACCCCCTGATAGCTTTGGAGTGATAAACAACTTTAATTAGAATAAAATAAAGTTGCAATGAGGATCTCTCTCTTGTCAGTTTTTGGCACTTCTTGGAAACAGCTCTTTTGAAACAAGAAATATGCCTATAGATTCACAAATGAGCCATGAATGTTCAAGCACTGCAGAGAGGGGTCATGGTGATCTGAGTGTGCCAGTCCATTTAGAGTCACCATTCAGAGAACAGGAGAGGCATCAGTACAGGAAAATGGAGTGCAAATGACTGGCATATCCACATTTTGGAAGGCATTAGTAGGGGGATAGCAGTTGACCTTAACCCTCGAGCTGCTACTCAGAATATTGTATTCAGTGGGTCTCTGAGTCATTCGAAACATTACTTTTTTTTTTACATTTTACATTGTAGTCATTTAGCACTACTTGTATAATGATGAATGAGGATCCAAATAAACAAATATCAGATGCTCTTATCCAGGGCAACTTACAAGAGCATTGCTTTTAATGAAAGATGCCATTGCTTTTAATGAAAGGTAGCGCCGGAGGGAATGGCTGCCGTTTTATGGGCTCTTAACCAACCGTGCAATTTTTTAAATATTTTTTTTTGCATGATGTTGCTGCTACCATCTCTTATGACAGAAAAGAGCTTCTGGACATCAGAACAGCGATTACTCATCTTGAACTGGACAAATAATCTTTCTTTAACGAATCGGACGAGAGGGATTTACTCCAAACACCCGAACAGGCCCTCATCCCGGTAATTCGCAGGAGAAGGAGACGGAGGTATCGCGGAAGATTGAGGGGCCTTGTGAGGATCTGGCGACGAGTGGATAATCTGCCTTTTGCCATCGGTACTATTGGCCAACGTACAATCGCTGGATAATAAAGTGGACGAACTACAGTACAAGCATGTATATCCTACCAACGGGACATTAAAAACTGTAATATCTTATGTTTCACAGAGTCATGGCTGAACGACGACATGAATAACATACAGCTGGCGGGTCGTACACTGTATCGGCAGGATAGAACTGCATCCTCTGGTAAGACAAGGGGTGGAGGTCTATGTATATTTGTAAACAACAGCTGGTGCACGATATCTAAGGAAGTCTCGAGGTTTTGCTCACCTGAGGTAGAGTATCTCATGATAAGCTGTTGACCACACTATATACCTAGAGAGTTTTTGTCTATAATCTTCATAGCTGTCTATTTACCACCACAGACCGATGCTGGCACTATGACCACACTCAATGAGCTGTATACGGCCATAAGCAAACAGGAAAACGCTCATCCAGAGGCGGCGCTCCTAGTGCCAGGGGACTTTAATGCAAGGAAACTTAAATCCGTTTTACCTAATTTCTACCAGCATGTTAAATATGCAAGCGGAGGGGAAAAAACTCAAGACCACCTTTACTCCACACACAGAGATGTGTACAAATCTCTCAATCACCCTCCATGTGGCTAATCTGACCATAATTCTATCTTCCTGATTCCTGCTTACAAGCAAAAATTAAAGCAGGAAGCACCAGTGACTCGGTCTATAAAAAAGTGGTCAGATGAAGCGGGTGAGTTTATTTCAGCAGCCGCCAGAATCAAATGATCAGAAGCTCATTTTCTTCTCCACCACTTCGCAATCAAGAGAAGGGGGTCCATTTCTGGTCTTTGTATAATGATGCAGCCAGACGCTGTGGTCTAATCTAGTAACGTAAGTCTTAACCTTGTTATTAGTATACAAAAGCATGCTGCTTTTCTGTGCTTCCATACCCTTTTTGCCATTGGTTTGTTTCGGTGAGTTACAGGGGGAAAAGCCCAAGTCTCCTGCAGGGTTGGAGTATTAACTTATAAAACAGTCCCTCTGGGAGCTTTGGGGTTCATATAGATATTGTGTTAACAAATACATGCTCCATAGTGGCTGCCTATTGACAATGTAAGTGCCTCATAATGTATATCATACCATATTTCAGGACTACTATGTTTAAATAATGTTTATTTGTGACAGCAGTGTGAGTTCATAGTCATTTCATGATTTTTATCTCTTTTCAAAATAATCTACTTATATAATGATGATTTAAATGGACATAAATATGTATAAGGCTACTCGTATATAACAAAATATGTAGAGGAAGGCTTTCTTGTCACTACAGCTGTATGTAAAACATTTGGACATAATGAATCTGGTTCATTGAAAAAGGACTTAGTGATAACAGTAAGACACCCAATCAAGATTTATTGGCAATAGAAAAGCAATTGCAAATTCACAAATATGTGCCTCCAGCTTTACTTCAGATTACTGCAAAGATAAGCAAACAAAATGACTCATGGTAGGAGAGAAGACCACTCACTGGACACAGACTTCAGGACAGCAGTCCAGGGAGAGAGAAGAGAATGGAGGGAGGAAGGGAGAAAAAATAGGGAGGAGGAAGCCATGACCTCCCTTAAAAAACACGAAAAAAATCAGCGGAAAAAATACATGTTGATTCGGACACATGTATGAACACTCGTATGAAAAAATTCACGTGAAATACTGTAGTTTTCGGACCCTTGTGAAGGTCCACATGGATTTTTCACATGTACATTTTTCATGTGAACAAATCACGTGAAAAATGTCATGTGTAAACAAAAAAAAAAACACAAGTCAGACTTCACATGTGCTATTCTAAGTTTCACATGTCCTTTTGTAACCGGTGGGATTTGAACCCAAGTGTCCCACGGGAGAAGCCAATGTCTTGACCATTAGGCCAAGGGGGCCAACACTGGGTTTGTCTTCCAATGTACTGTAAATTAATGATATATTTCTGTCACTCTCAGAATATTGACTGTTCAATTCAACATAGGGCTGTAAAACGTTTACAAATGTAATCGAGTTAATCGCAGGATTTGATTTAGAATTTGCTCAAATTGAGCTGTAATAAAATGAAATACATATAAATAGCATGACAAGAATATTGACATCTTCATCTTGTCCCAAGTAACGGTTAGCAAAATCAGATAAATTGATAAATCACACTCAATGTCAACTTGTTTTGACGTCACATTGTTGTTTTTTGTAATGATGTAGGCTGAGAGTCGGGAAGCAAGTTCAGGGAGTGAATACATTTAATTAATAAATTAAACAAACAGGTAACACAAACAGCCGCACCGACATGGAACAGGAACAGAAACAATGACGACTGAGGAAGAAACCAAAGGGAGTGACATATAAAGGGCAGGTAATCAAGGAGGTGATGGAGTCCAGGTGAGTGTCATTATGCGTGTAACGCTGGTGACAGGTGTGCGCCGTAATGAGCAGCCTAGTGAGCTAGAGGCCGGATAGGAAGCACATGTGACATTTTTAACTATATATATTATGTATTTTGGATGTTTTCAGTGCATTTTGAAAGCTTTCAGACAAAGCGATTGATCACAATGAAATTTATTTTTGCACTAACATTACAAAAATGCCAAGTACCAATCAGTGCAATCAGAAACGTGATTTTCCTTTATTTTCATATATATTTCCACACTATGAGATTGGAATAATACTGTGAAATTGTGAAAATGATGACAATGCCCTTTTAGTGTAAGAGCTGTAAGAAAAGACCGCCTGAAACTTCAGCCTGTTTAGGTAAGATGGAGTTTTGACCTGCCTGGTGGCATCACCTGATGGAAAATTAGTTAATTGGCCGGTTGCTAAAGACGCAACCCAGTTGTTCAGTCTTTTTGTTCTGTATCTATGGAAGCAACCCAGTCGTTCATTCTAAATGTTCCATTGCTGAACTGGCTGGAAAAGCTATTTTCGCTTGCTTGCTAGCTAGCTAGCCAACTACGCCAACTATGACTAATTACAGTCACGTCAAAAAGTGCAGCCAGAATAACAGCAAAGTAGCTGCATTTGCATTTGTTTAAGCTGTTTTCTATAGACATCCATAACAATGAGATAATGAGGCACAATTTAGCCTGGCACAGAAAATGTGTTCACTCGTCAGGACACTGTGAGCACATTTTGAGATAATGTCTGGATGCTTTTATAGTGTAGCCCAAGTTTTAAATTGCCTGGCTGGGCTGATGAGACAGTGGATTGCGCAGTCAGATGGAACAGAGTAAATTGGCATTTTAACATCATAGATTTAGCTGGAGGCTAACTTGTGGAATAGACACCGGCTGGAATGCGGTTTTAACCAAGCAGCACTCAGGATTAGACCCACCCATTGTATAAAGGACAGCAGCTTCTAATAATCTAATAATCTCTTTCTAGAAAAGTATCTGTTTACATTAATTCCAAAACCAAACACGTTCACACATTTTTCAAATCCACTAACATCTATTTTAGGAGTGTTTATTAAATGTAACAGTTAACAATAACAGAAGCTAAAAATAGCTAGCTGGATGAAATGGAAGGCTAGGTTAGAAATTAGCGTGCAACCATTAAATACACATTTCATAAAAAGTCAATTTCTAAAAAACATGTAGTTATCGTGGTTCATATGTACACATGTAAATACACTCAATAATCAAATCAAATCAAATTGTATTTGTCACATGTGCCGAATACAACAGGTATTTTAACCTTACAGTGAAACGCTTACTTACAAGCCCTTAACCAACAGTGCAGTTTTAAGAAAATACCTACAAAAATGAAAAGATAAGAATAACAAATAATTAAAGAGCAGCAGTAAAGCGTGGCTTTATACAGCCTCTTAAAGAAGAAGTTACAGGTCTGTGAGAGCCAGAAATCTTGCTTGTTTGTAGGTGACCAAATACTTATTTTCCACTATTGGATTTTTTTCCCTCATTTTGTCTGTCATAGTTTAAGTGTACCTATGATGAAAATTACAGGCCTCTCTCATCTTTTTAAGTGGGAGAACTTGCACAATTGGTGGCTGACTAAATACTTTTTTGCCCCACTGTACATGTAGGTAGAGTTATAAAAGTGACTATGCATAGACAATAACAAAGGATAGCAGCAGGGTAGAAGGGGGGAGCAATGCAAATAGTCTGGGTAGCCATTTGATTAGATGTTCAGGAGTCTTATGGCTTGGGGGTAGAAGCTGTTTAGAAGCCTCTTGGACCTAGACTTGGCGCTCCGTTACCACTTGCCATGCGGTAACAGAGAGAACAGTCTATGACTAGGGTGGCTGGAGTATTTGACCATTTTTAGGGCCTTCCTCTGACACCACCTGGTGTAGAGCCCCTGGATGGCAGGAAGCTTGGCCCCGGTGATGTACTGGGCCTCACGCACTACCCTCTGTAGTGCCTTGCAGTCGGAGGCCGAGCAGTTGACATACCAGGCAGTGATGCAACCCGTCAGGATGCTCTCGATGGTGCAGCTGTAAAACCTTTTGAGGATCTGAGGACCCATGCCAAACCTTTTCAGTCTCCTGAGGGGGAATAGATTTTGTCGTGCCCTCTTCTGTCAACTGTCTTAGTGTACTTGGACCATGTTAGTTGTTGGTGATGTGGACGCCAAGGAACTTGAAGCTCTCAACCAGCTACACTACAGCCCCATCGAGGAGAATGATGGCGTGCTTGATACTCCTTTTCCTGTAGTCCACAGTCATCTCCTTTGTCTTGATCACGTTGAAGGAGAGGTTGTTGTCCTTGCACCACATGGTCAGGTCTCTCTTCCTACTTATAGGCTGTCTCATCGTTGCCGGTGATCAGGCCTAACACTGTTGTGTCATTTGCAAACTTAATGATGGTGTTGGAGTCATGCCTGGCCGTACAGTCATGCGTGAACAGGGAGTACAGGAGGGGACTGAGCACGCACCCCTGAGGGGCCCCCGTGTTCAGGATCAGCGTGGCAGATGTGTTGTTACCTACTCTTACCACCTGGGGGCGGCCTATCAGGAAGTCCAGGATACAGTTGCAGAGAGTGGTGTTTAGTCCCAGGGTCCTTAGCTTAGTGATGAGCTTTCAGGGCACTATGGTTTAACTCTGAGCTGTAGGGTTGGAGTCATTAAAACTAATTTTTCAACCACTCCACAAATGTCTTGTTAACAAACTATAGTTTTGGCAAGTCAATTAGGACATCTACTTTGTGCATGACACAAGTAATTTTTCCAACAATTGTCTACAGACAGATTGTTTCACTCATAATTCACTGTATCACAATTCCAGTGGGTCAGAAGTTTACATACACTAAGTTGACTGTGCCTTTAAACAGCTTGGAAAATTCCAGAAAATGACTCCAACCAAAGTGTATGTAAACTTCCGACTTCAACTGTACGTGCTTTCAGTTTGTCCCATTTGTTTTCCAATGATTGAACACTGGCTATCAGTACGGAATGGCAAAGGCAGATTATCCACTCGTCTGATCCTCACAAGTCACCCCGATCTCTTTCCGTGAAATCTCTGTTTCTTTTTCCAGCAAATGGCGGGGATGAAGGCCAATTTGGGTGTTTGGAGTATATCCTTCCCGTCTGACTCATTAAATAAATATTCTTTGTCCAATTCGAGGTGAGTAATCGCTGTTCTGATGTCCAGAAGGCTGTTCTGATGTCCAGAAGGCTGTTCTGATGTCCAGAAGCTCTTTTCGGTCATAAGAGACAGTAGCAGCAACATTATGTACCACATAAATTACAAACATTGCGAAAAAATTTAAAAAAATAGCACGGTTGGTGAAGAACCCATAAAACGGCAGCCATCTTCAAACATATGCCCTTGTTTGTAAAAAATGTAATAATTTAAGAGCCAAAACATTACTTTCTAGGGATGTTTTTTTAAAAAAGCTCTCCGGGGCAGGCCACTTTGGCCAAAGGATTAACCCAACAGTGGCCACTGACAGAGATTCAAGAAATCAGAACCACATGTTCAAATGGCGGTGCACTGAGGTGCTTATTTGTTTTTGCTAAATTAATGGGGAATAATTGATAATACCATTACATCACAAGAGGGACACAGGGGAGGGCAGGAGGGAACAAAGAGAAATGTTGCCAATCAATCTGCTTGGAATACCACAGTTGCCAGGCCCAGTCCACCCTGAGATAAAGATCTGTCCTGCTAACCAAGAGCAGACCTGCCAGTCTAACATGTTCGTGATGCTCCTTCCCAATCCGATTCTCCTCAAAGTAGGGTGCGATCCAGCCTGCACTGCAATCTGACACCTTAGACTAACTGGCATCTTTTCTATCACTGAATACTGTTCGGACAATGTTAAGAGTGCTTTGTTTTGCATGTTGAATAACTACTATACTTCACATATCATTGTAAATAAATGCATATTGGTTAATCATTTTTGCAAAATATTCATCGAAAATTGTGTTTTTAGCACAATTTCTCCAAATTTGGTCAGTTTAGTAGTGCTCAGATCAAGTGCAATTCTGTAGTGTGTAGATTGGATGCTGCTCCCATAGCAGAACTACATTGTAAAGCAAGTGCAGATGTGGGTGAGAGAGAATAGTGGCCAGTTCGCTGAAGCAGTGATTTAGATGACAGGGAGGGCTTTAGAAAAGGCAAACAAGTTCATTACACTTCTACATACTTCCCTATCACTCCCTGTGGACTTGTCAATGAAGACAGTGAAGAAATGAGCAGGCCCTGTCCTCTTCTCCAAAACCTATTAGAGGAGGCCCAGGGGTGAGAATGTCATTTACAATCTTCACCCCCACACCCTTGACCTCCTCACGAAAGGGTCAGCTTCTTCTTTCGACTTTATTTAAAACATTTGTATTCCTTTGTGTTCCCCAAAGCACAACTTTTTATGCTTCATCTCAGACAAGCAGAGAATGAGGAATTGAAAATGGTGTGTGTGTGTGTGTGTGTGTGTGTGTGTGTGTGTGTGTGTGTGTGTGTGTGTGTGTGTGTGTGTGTGTGTGTGTGTGTGTGTGTGTGTGTGTGTGTGTGTGTGTGTGCACGTGTTTTATTATAGTAAACTGAAACTGAATCTAAAACGATGAAATCATGAATCTAAATCTAAATCATGAAAAAACAATTTACTAAACAGAAATAAATGTTTGAAAAATTAAAACTATACTGAACCTATTATCTTTGACTCCAAAACTAACTAAAATAAATAAAAACCATCAGGAATTATGTTCAGTTGAAGTTTTTTAAAAGTTTTTTTTATTACTTTGGGCAAAAATCTAATGGGGTTTTCAAGCTTTAGGGGGGTTTTCAAATCAAATCAAATGTTATTTGTCACATGCGCCGAATACAACAGGTGTAGACTGTGATCAAACGAAAATATAAAATAAAGTAAGGTTGGTACCCCTGCACATTGCAAGCTACTGAATCTGGTGGGTAAATGCGGTCAGGAGTTGCCAATGTTTCAAAAAGCCTAGCTGGTGCATCACTATCACTAGCCATAACTAGCTAACAGGGAAAAACTCGGCAAAGTTGCTAACTTGATTCTTCTTACATGCACTACTAAAGTTAAAAAGCATTGAATTGTTGTAAACATGGGCGAGAGAGTTTCCTTCCACCGTGTGTTTTGCACCAGTCTCGACGCTATTCCTTTAAAATCCAAGTCATATTGAAAACCAAGGCCATACAGCCATAGGATTCTCATTTGAATAATTGACCACAGCCGGGCCAATGTGCACAATCGTAACGACGTGCAATACGGTTTTGGAAACCTCCAAAACTCTACTTTCATATCATCCCATAATTATTTTACAAACACAAAAGATATACTTACCGTGCCTTGTTATAACACAGATTCTCACAGAGGTGTTTTGTGTTGCACTTCCCGATCTAATGGAAACTCGGGAGGGCAACAAAGCTGTGCTAACAAAGCTCTGTGGAAATCTGTGGTAAAACAGTCATTGTTTCTTTTGTATTTCAAGGTATTTTTGGATGAGTGTTCAAGGTTTCCAAAACCGTATTGCAATCACGCATCAATTGTTTTTAGAGAGAGCGTTTCACACTTGACCAAATCACCTCAGCTAATCAAAATGGATGTGGAATGACTGAGTCTTGAGAAGGGCTAACCTAACCTATGACCTCAGCAATCACCTTATGTATTACTGCCTCCTAGTTGCAAGAATTGACAACCCAAATGTCTCCTAGCCTCCCACGCATGCTTTCTATCCCTTAACACTTAAACTAAAATGAAATAAAATAAAAACAAAATATTAACATTTTATACAGTTATAGCTAAATAAAAACTAGAAAATTACGTCTGAAAACTAACTGAAACTAATCTAAAAAAAACAAAACAAATAGAAATAAAAATAAAAATCAAATAAAAACAGAAACTGTAGTAACCTTGGTGTGTGCATGCTTGTGTTGTTGAGGGGATTGGTTGAATGGATGGCAGATGATTACAAATGTCTCTGTACTAGCATAATTGGATCAAGATGATTTAGGGCTTATTGGACAAGATGTTGCTTGTCTCAATTCAGATAGATTAACAATTAAATGTGTTTGGTAATTCGGCGGAATATACCTCAAACTGAAAATAAGGCGCATTAACATGAATAAAACATTTTTAAAAAAGGTCCACAAGGAATATGATTAGCAGTGAATTCCTTCTTATTGCCCGCCTAAGACTTGGCAACACATTTCATAATTCAAAGAGGAGAAATAGTTCTAATAGTTATCTTTCTCTTCTACAATGTCTTCTCTGTCAAAGTGTGGGCATTTGCATGGAGGTAATACATTTCACAATGAGTGCTCTGGTAACATAACCTCTTTATTGGAAGCTAAACATCCTAATAAAATGTAGTGGGGTCACTAATATAAAATAGGAAAGGTCAACTATGCTGCTTGCATTCATATCAAAATGTAATTGATATGTTATTCAATATGAATGCATTGACAATCAACTTAGCACTGAATGATTGACTCGAAGAAGTATTACCATCTGTGTGACTATCTTGGTCTGCCTGACAGTCTCTAACCCAAAACTATCATTTTGGAACGAGCTGAGGTGCCTGCCAAGTTGATAAAACCAGTAGTTTTGACGGAGAAAATGAGCCAGCTCAGATAAATACAATACCAAGACATACTGAATACTGTATTGTAGGCTAATGGTGTCATGTACTGTCATGTTGTCTTGTCTCTGTCCTTTCCCTTCACCCTGTCTCCCTCTGCTGGTCGTGTTAGGTTACCTTTTCTCCCCCGCTTTCCCCCAGCTGTCCCTTGTCTCCTCTAACTACCCATTCACCCCGTTCCCCACCTGTTCCCTTTTTCCCTCTGATTAGGTCCCTATATCTCTCTCTGTTTCTGCTCCTGTCCTTGTCGGATTCTTGTTTGTTTGTGTCATTCATGCCTGAACCAGACTGTCGTCATGTTTGCTGTAACCTTGTCCTGTCCTGTCGGAATCTGCCGGTCCATCTGAGCCTACCTATGTTTGGTAATTAAAGAAGCTCTGTTTAAGTTGATTCGCTTTTGGGTCCTCATTCACGCACCGTAACAGAAGAATCCGACCAAGAATGGACCCAGCGACTTCGGATCCTCTCCACTCAGCCGTCGAGATCCAGGGAGCGATGCTAGGCAGACACAAGCAGGAATTGTCTGCTGCTCGACATGCCGTTGAGACCCTGGCCACCCAAGTCTCCAACCTCACAGAACAGGTTCACCATCTCCGCCTCGATCCACCGGCCACTTCCAGGGCTTTCGAATCTCCGGAGCCCAGAATCAATAACCCGCCGTGTTACTCTGGGGAGCCCACTGAATGCCGCTCGTTCCTCACCCAGTGTGATATTGTGTTTTCTCTCCAGCCCAACACTTACTCCAGGAGCACTGCTCGTGTCGCCTACGTCATATCTCTCCTTATTGGACGGGCTCGTGAGTGGGGCACGGCAATCTGGGAGGCAAGGGCTGAGTGTATTAACCAGTATCAAGACTTTAAGGAGGAGATGATACGGGTTTTTGATCGATCTGTTTTTGGGGAGGAGGCTTCCAGGGCCCTGTCTTCCCTATGTCAAGGCAATCGATCCATAACAGACTACTCTATTGAGTTTCGCACTCTTGCTGTCTCCAGTGGCTGGAACGAGCCGGCCTTGCTCGCTCGTCTTCTGGAGGGTTTCCGCGCAGAGGTAAAGGATGAGATTCTCTCCCGGGAGGTTCCTTCCAGCGTGGATTCCTTGATTGAACTCGCTATTCGCATTGAGCGACGGGTTGATCTTCGTCACCGAGCTCGTGGAAAGGAGCTCGCGCTCTCCGTCGCCTCCCTCTCCGCATCACTACCATCTTCCTCTGCCGGCTCGGGTGCTGAGCCCATGCAGCTGGGAGGTATCCGCATCTCGACTAAGGAGAGGGAACGGAGAATCACCAACCGCCTCTGTCTCTATTGCGGTTCCGCTGGTCATTTTGTCACTTCATGTCCAGTAAAAGGCCAGAGCTCGTCAGTAAGCGGAGGGCTACTGGTGAGCGCTACTACTCCTGTCTCTCCTTCAAGATCCTGCACTACCTTGTCGGTCCATCTACGCTGGACCGGTTCGTCAGCTTCCTGCAGTGCCTTAATAGACTCTGGGGCGGAGGGCTGTTTTATGGACGAGACCTGGGCTCGGGAACATGACATTCCTCTCAGACAGTTAAAGGAGCCCACGGCCTTGTTCGCCCTGGATGGTAGTCCTCTCCCCAGGATTCAGCGTGAGACGCTACCTTTAACCCTCACTGTTTCTGGTAATCATAGTGAAACCATTTCTTTTTTAATTTTTCGTTCACCTTTTACACCTGTTGTTTTGGGCCATCCCTGGCTAGTTTGTCATAATCCTTCCATTAATTGGTCTAGTAATTCTATCCTCTCCTGGAACGTCTCTTGTCATGTGAAATGTTTAATGTCTGCTATCCCTCCTGTTTCCTCTGTCTCTTCTTCACAGGAGGAGCCTGGTGATTTGACAGGGGTGCCGGAGGAATATCACGATCTGCGCACGGTGTTCAGTCGGTCCAGGGCCACCTCTCTTCCTCCACACCGGTCGTATGATTGTAGTATTGATCTCCTTCCGGGAACCACCCCCCCCCGGGGTAGACTATACTCTCTGTCGGCTCCCGAACGTAAGGCCCTCGAAGATTATTTGTCTGTAGCTCTTGACGCCGGTACCATAGTCCCCTCCTCCTCTCCCGCCGGAGCGGGGTTTTTTTTTGTCAAGAAGAAGGACGGGTCTCTGCGCCCCTGCATAGATTATCGAGGGCTGAATGACATAACAGTGAAGAATCGTTATCCGCTTCCTCTTATGTCTTCAGCCTTCGAGATCCTGCAGGGAGCCAGGTTTTTCACTAAGTTGGACCTTCGTAACGCTTACCATCTCGTGCGCATCAGGGAGGGGGACGAGTGGAAGACGGCGTTTAACACTCCGTTAGGGCACTTTGAATACCGGGTTCTTCCTTTCGGCCTCGCTAACGCTCCAGCTGTCTTTCAGGCATTAGTCAATGATGTCCTGAGAGACATGCTGAACATCTTTGTTTTCGTTTACCTTGACGATATCCTGATTTTTTCACCGTCACTCCAGATTCATGTTCAGCACGTTCGACGTGTCCTCCAGCGCCTTTTAGAGAATTGTCTTTTTGTGAAGGCTGAGAAGTGCACTTTTCATGCCTCCTCCGTCACATTTCTCGGTTCTGTTATTTCCGCTGAAGGCATTAAGATGGATCCCGCTAAGGTCCAAGCTGTCATTGATTGGCCCGTCCCTAAGTCACGCGTCGAGCTGCAGCGCTTTCTCGGCTTCGCGAACTTCTATCGTCGTTTCATCCGTAATTTCGGTCAGGTGGCAGCTCCTCTCACAGCCCTTACTTCTGTCAAGACGTGCTTTAAGTGGTCCGTTTCCGCCCAGGGAGCTTTTGATCTCCTCAAGAATCGTTTTACATCCGCTCCTATCCTTGTTACACCTGACGTCTCTAGACAGTTCGTTGTCGAGGTTGACGCGTCAGAGGTGGGAGTGGGAGCCATCCTTTCTCAGCGCTCCCTCTCTGACGACAAGGTCCACCCATGCGCGTATTTTTCTCATCGCCTGTCGCCGTCGGAACGTAACTATGATGTGGGTAACCGCGAACTGCTCGCCATCCGGTTAGCCCTAGGCGAATGGCGACAGTGGTTGGAGGGGGCGACCGTTCCTTTTGTCGTTTGGACTGACCATAGGAACCTTGAGTACATCCGTTCTGCCAAACGACTTAATGCGCGTCAGGCGCGTTGGGCGCTGTTTTTCGCTCGTTTCGAGTTCGTGATTTCTTATCGTCCGGGCTCTAAGAACACCAAGCCTGATGCTTTGTCTCGTCTCTTCAGTTCTTCAGTAGCCTCCACTGACCCCGAGGGGATTCTCCCTGAGGGGCGTGTTGTCGGGTTGACTGTCTGGGGAATTGAGAGGCAGGTAAAGCAAGCACTCACTCAAACTCCGTCGCCGCGCGCTTGTCCTAGGAACCTTCTTTTCGTTCCCGTTCCTACTCGTCTGGCCGTTCTTCAGTGGGCTCACTCTGCCAAGTTAGCCGGCCACCCTGGCGTTCGGGGTACGCTTGCTTCCATTCGCCAGCGTTTCTGGTGGCCCACCCGGGAGCATGACACGCGTCGTTTCGTGGCTGCTTGTTCGGTCTGCGCGCAGACTAAGTCCGGTAACTCTCCTCCTGCCGGCCGTCTCAGGCCGCTTCCTATTCCCTCTCGACCGTGGTCTCACATCGCCTTAGATTTTGTCACCGGACTGCCTTCGTCAGCGGGGAAGACTGTTATTCTTACGGTTGTCGATAGGTTCTCTAAGGCGGCTCATTTCATTCCCCTTGCTAAGCTTCCTTCTGCTAAAGAGACGGCACAAATCATCATCGAGAATGTTTTCAGAATTCATGGCCTTCCGTCAGACGTCGTTTCGGACAGAGGTCCGCAATTCACGTCTCAATTTTGGAGGGAGTTTTGCCGTTTGATTGGGGCTTCCGTCAGTCTCTCTTCCGGCTTTCACCCCCAGTCTAACGGTCAAGCAGAACGGGCCAATCAGACTATTGGTCGCATCTTACGCAGTCTTTCTTTTCGCAACCCTGCGTCTTGGTCAGAACAGCTCCCCTGGGCAGAATACGCCCACAACTCGCTTCCTTCGTCTGCGACCGGGCTATCTCCTTTTCAGAGTAGCCTCGGGTACCAGCCTCCGTTGTTCTCATCTCAGTTTGCCGAGTCCAGCGTCCCCTCCGCTCAGGCTTTTGTCCAACGTTGCGAGCGCACCTGGAAGAGGGTCAGGTCTGCACTTTGCCGTTATAGGGCGCAGACTGTGAGAGCTGCTAATAAGCGTAGAACGAAGAGCCCTAGATATTGTCGCGGTCAGAGAGTTTGGCTCTCCACTCAGAACCTTCCCCTTAAGACGGCTTCTCGCAAGTTGACCCCGCGGTTCATTGGTCCATTCCGTATCTCTCAGGTCATTAATCCTGTCGCAGTGCGACTTCTTCTTCCGCGATATCTTCGTCGCGTCCACCCGGTTTTCCATGTCTCCTGTGTTAAGCCCGTTCTTCGCGCCCCCGCTCGTCTTCCCCCCCCCCCCCCCATCCTTGTCGAGGGCGCACCTATCTACAGGGTCCGTAAAATCTTGGACATGCGTCCTCGGGGCCGTGGTCATCAGTACCTAGTTGACTGGGAGGGGTACGGTCCTGAGGAGAGGAGTTGGGTTCCCTCTCGGGACGTGCTGGACCGTGCGCTGATTGATGATTTCCTCCGTTGCCGCCAGGTTTCCTCCTCGAGTGCGCCAGGAGGCGCTCGGTGAGTGGGGGGGTACTGTCATGTACTGTCATGTTGTCTTGTCTCTGTCCTTTCCCTTCACCCTGTCTCCCTCTGCTGGTCGTGTTAGGTTACCTTTTCTCCCCCGCTTTCCCCCAGCTGTCCCTTGTCTCCTCTAACTACCCATTCACCCCGTTCCCCACCTGTTCCCTTTTTCCCTCTGATTAGGTCCCTATATCTCTCTCTGTTTCTGCTCCTGTCCTTGTCGGATTCTTGTTTGTTTGTGTCATTCATGCCTGAACCAGACTGTCGTCATGTTTGCTGTAACCTTGTCCTGTCCTGTCGGAATCTGCCGGTCCATCTGAGCCTACCTATGTTTGGTAATTAAAGAAGCTCTGTTTAAGTTGATTCGCTTTTGGGTCCTCATTCACGCACCGTAACAAATGGCCAGTTCTCAAAAAGAATATATATATATATCTTATATTTCCCATTTATGAAATGGATGGTTGTGTACAATTATTTGACTGCAAAAGTGGTTCAATTGATGATATTGTGACACACACCCTAAACTATAAAAGTGCAGATTAATGTCTGGCTGAAGGGGTGATGGGCTGCATAAGCTCATGTAACCCAATATTTCAAGCTCTGATATTGCTACAATTTGGAATACAAGTAGTCAGTTGTCTGCGTTAGGATATTTGCATCAGGATATCTTAATGCATCTTGGAAATGTAGACCTGTAAACACAGAAATGCCATAGGTGGAAATATCAATGAATACATATTTATGATGAGTATAAGCTTTACTTTTTGGTTTATCTGAATAATAGTCAACTTTGCCCTTATTGAGTGCTATATGGTCCTGCCTGACAAAAATACATACAGTTACACATGTTTTTTGTTGTTGTGGCTGTTGTAATGTCAAACAAGTTGACTCAGACACTGAAAACTGACATTTTTTTTGGTCAAATGTTCTTCTGTGGATTCTATTTGTTCAGCCCCTACTCTTGCAATTATGTTAGGGGGCCTCACCCAGATTTGACTTCATATCCAATACGGCGTCCAAAATCCAATATGGCTGCCACAATACCTAGAAATGGTGGTTTAATCACCTGCATACAGTATATACGTTTTAAATGAGAGACATCTTTCAGATTTGTGTACTATTATTGTGACTTGTACTCGACACTATTTTTGTGCAATTCGGCTATGTTGGGAATCCAATACGCCAGCCATAATTACACTCAAACACCTTTGTATGGATGTTAGAAAAAAAAGGTAGCAGACTGCTTGGCATGACAACACCAACTATTCCAAGTCACACGCGTCTTTGAGGATCAATGATGCAACTCAGAGGCTCCGATGAAAACAAAGAGAATCCAACCCTGGACACCCTCTCCCTAGCTCTACAACTTGACCCCACTGTGGTAGGCTATAACTTGTTCCTCCAGGATTGAGCTCTTAAGTCACCTCCATATCGTTTAGAAGTGAACTTTGAGATTCATGGCTGGTCCAATGCGGCTGCCTGAATCCAACATGTCCTTCCGCTGGCTCACTGCATTTGTGATGCACATTGGGATATTCTGGTGCACTCTTATAATGGCCAGGTTGAGCTGGTAGATTGTCTTTTCCAGACAGTCATGTCCACCATCCTGGCTGTTTGCACTGAAGTTGCCTTATATGTTGACTTGGTGACATTAGGGTGTATGGGGAGGATGCAACCACATATGATGACAAGCTCATAGGATAGGTGTTCACCACGTTTGAACCAACGCAACCTGACACTCATTGACAAGAAATGCTATCAACTTACTGGGCCTTCACATATGATAGGAATTGCACCTCTGAAAATGTCAATGCCATCCTGAATCTCCAAGCACACTGTCCTCGATAGGCTCACTACACCATCCACCATCAGCCCTCCCCTCTGGCAGTTACTACAGACAGAGGCACCATGGAACTGGGCTGCCACATGTCAGTATGCCATTCAACAGCCAAAATGCCATCTGGAAAGTTCTGGAGTGCATTACCCTCATATGTACCTATTTTGTTACAACCCATGTCTGGTCACCCATGTGATACCTGAACTGGACTTGCATGTAAAGAATGATCATGTTGGGGTGACTCATGCTTTGGTCTGGGAAACTGTGCTGTAATCCCAACATCCCTTTAAGGACATATACCATCTATGGCAAACGAGAGCCCCCTTAGGATGGTCAAACGTAAACAGAGATGCTGTATGTCATTGTGTATGTTGGATGGGGATTGACTGTGCCTTTGTGCACCCTGCTTTACCAGCTCCAACTCCTCTGTAACCCCTTTACTGTCAATCAAAGTCTAGGGATCATCCTCAAATGTATATGTGTGTGGAGCTGTGCTACGTCCCTCAAAATGCTTCTTAGTCTTAACCGTACTCTATGACCTACCCTTTAAGTAACCTCTAGTTAAACCGAGGTCTCCCACGCCGGTTCTGCCACTCTCCTTATCTTCTGCTGGGCTTGCCCCAGGCCGCAATCACAGCCAACCACCCACAATTAATATTGTCCAAATTGTCATCCTACCCGACTTCCAAAGGAAATGAAGGAATATATAGGAGGTGACCTGCAGGACTTTTTGCCACATTCGACATCAAAATATCCACCCACAGGCCAATTAGGTGTTGGAAAGACCAATGGGCAGGTCTGTTTGAGTGAGTGGGTGGGGGACTGGGGGTGAGGACATGTGCAGCACAGTTCTGGACATATTGTAGCCTGTTTAGGCACTTGGCAGATACGCCAACAAAAAGGACTACAATAGGCCAGACGGGATCAGGTGAAAGCATGGATCAGTCGCTAAGCTGCATGTTGTGATATCCCAGGTTGTAATCTGGCAATGTTGCATAGATGGAAAAATGTGACTTTGGTCATACTATTGATGTGGGCCTCAAATGACAGCTGACTTTCAAATATAACACCCAGGTTGCAACCCTCACTGGAGGGGATGACCTTGACACCATCAATATTGAGGAAAACCCATGCTTTGGACAGAATGTAGTTACAAAACAGTAGTGGACCCAGGACCAAGCCTTGAGGGACCCCCTGTCAGACCACAACTGTGTCTGACCTACTAAGATTGATGGCTACAAACTGCTAGCGATCAGTGAGATAGGACCTGAACCAGTCCAAGACAGTGTCTGACAGGCCCAGGAGCTTCTTCATGCAGTCCAGCAGGATGGCATGGCTGACCAATATGAGGATTCAGGCAGCCCCAGAGTCAGCATTCATGAGGAGGTTATTGGTGACCCTTACCAGGGCAGTCTCGGTGCTGCGTCTAGCTCTGAAACCCGACTGGAAGGGCTCAAGTAGGCTGTGAATGGCAGGATGGTTTTGGAGTTGACTATAAACAGCACGTTCAAGGAGCTTATTCAGGAATGGCAGCTTGGAAAAAGACCTGTAGTTCTGGTTATGTTCAGGGTCAGATCCAGGCTTTTTAAGTACTGGTGTGGCTGCGGCCAGTTTGAGCTGAGGAGGAACACGTTGTTAATTTCTGTGAAGAAAGGCTCCAGAGCAGATAAGTAGGTCTAAACAAGGGAGGTGGAGATAGGGTCAAGTGAGCAAGTGGTGGGCCTCATTGTCCTAACCAACTCGGTTAGCTTGGTGAAAGTGGAGAACCTTGGGACTGGGTAGCTCAACCACCGGGGCTGGAAAGGATGGTGTTATTGATGGTTTCAATTTTGCTTCGGAAGAAGCACAGGTATTGATTGCACCATTTCTGGGGAGGCTGAGGTAGCAAAATTGTTCACAGGTTGGAGGAGCTTGCTCACAGGAGAAAACAGCAACCGGGAGTTCCCACTGCCGTTGCTGATCCGTTGGGAGTAGTAGGATGTCCGAGCTGCATTTAAGGCCTGTTGGTATTCTTGCTGATGTTGCTCATACATCTGCGCATGTACAGTTAGCCCAGTTTTCTGATACTGTCGTTCTAGACGGCGGCCAGTTGCTTTGAGAGAGCTTAGTTCCTCAGTATACCAGCTAGAAGATTTGGAGAAAGACACAATGAAGGTTTTCAAAGGAGCAACTTCATCCAGTATGGAGGCCAATGCAGTGTCATATTGAGCCACAGAGTCAGGAACTGTAAGGTAGGAGATGGATTCAGTAAGCTAGCCAGTGTTGATTGTATTCAGACTCTCAAACTGAATTGAGAGCTTCTTGGGTTGAGTGGGTAGAGGTTGACTAGGGTGAAAGTGATGAGTTTATGGTTGGACAGCCCTGACACATTTCCTTCCAATTTGGCGAGATCCACACCTGTGGTACAGACCAGGTCCAGTGTATAGCCTTTGTCGTGGGTGGGAAAGTCCTTGTGCTGTTGGAGTCCAAAGTTGTCCAGGACATCAGCCAGGCCGGTAGAGAGACTGCAGTTAGGGGAGTCGACATGTGTGTTGAAATCACCAAGCACTAGCGCAGTGCTCAGGAGTGTGTAGTAGCGCAGATGGTTCAGCAAGAAAGTCAGAGTTGAGCTTAGGTGGCTGAAAAATCAGGACAGCCAGTACTGATACAGAGCCATTATGGCAGCCATATTGGATTTTGGAACCTCCTGCTTTGGGCTGTGTGTGTCAATAGTAGTTCATACATGCATAATCTATAAGCAGAATTTCTGTCTTATCTCAATTTGCCACGAAATCCCTAGTTTGAAAGCGACTGTTTTCTTGAAGCTGTGCCGCGCCATTTTCCCTACATTCCCCCCCCACGTGGGCCAGCCCCCTAGCCATGTGAGTTCTAGCCAATGAGCTTCAACCCCTCGCATTTGAGTGACAGCTAGCAAGATGCCTGCCCAGTGTTATCCCATGAGGTTGCAAGGCGGACCCAACGGCTCGGTGGACACAGCAAAGAGAGAGAGAGAGAGAGCAATGACGTGGTGCACATATCTGCACATACTGTATGTGATATAGAACACAATTTTCGGGGACCACTTTTAATTACAAGAGTAGGGTCCAAAGACACAAAATCCTTCAAGGAACCTTGGACCCAAAAAGTCTCATTCTGATGTCTGAGCCAACTTATTTTTCCTTAGAGCAGATTACAATAGCCACAACATCAAAAAACGCATAACTGTATTTAGTTTTGTCAAGCAGGACCACACAGCACCAAATGAGAGCAATTAATCAGCTCCCATAAAGTAAAGGTTACATCCATCATAGTTGATATTTCCACCTAAGGTATCTCTGTAATTACGAGTCTACATCTCCAAGATGTATTATTTTTTTAGTTAACTAGGCAAGTCAGTTAAGTTCAAATTCCTATTTACGTTGACGGCCTACCAGGGAGCAGTGGGTTAACTGCCTTGTTCAGGGGCAGAACGACAGATTTTTTACCTTGTCAGCTCGGGGATTCAATCCAGCAACCTTTCGGCTACTGGTCCAACGCTCTAACCACTAGGCTACCTGCTGCCCCATTACAATATCCTAATGCAGTTTGTTTGTGTATTTAGGGCTCACAACTTTGCAATATCAGAGTTTGCAAAATTGGGTTACCTGAGCTTATGTGGCTCATCCCCCCTCCAGTCAGGTATTATTCTGCACTTTTAGAGTTTAGGGGGTGTGTCACAATCAATCTAACCACATTTGCAGTAAAATATTGCCAGTAGCCTAATAAGTTTGATTTGTGTGTGAATAACCAGAGTAATTGAAGTCAGCTCTCTCGTGGATGCTACCTGCACAAAAAGCATTAAAAAAAATATTAAAATCAACTGGCAAGCCAGTAAACTAGTGCAGTGTCTCCCAAAAATAACTTTCCATTGCACTGTCCCACCCACTGACCAAAGATAAGGCCTCTCTTTCCGCCCAGCCTAGCCTGCAGTTAGCGTATTACCTTGACACAGGAAAATAATTTGTCAAAACCTTATTTTAAAGCACTATGAATGTCATCCTGTGTTGCCGCTCTTAATTGAAATGTCGTTGGCAAACGGAGGAAATATATGGGCACACATGGCTGGTTTCGGCGGAATGGTTTATGGTGATGGTAACCACAGCTGTTTAATATTAACATCCTCCGTACTGTATACTTTACATTCCACATGTCACTTCTACTTTGATTTATCCAAATAGAGGTTAACGGGAGATAAAACTGCTGTTTTACGTTTTATCATATTGTGATTTTCAGATAGCTCTCGCTAAATAAACACACATTTACATTTCACAAATGATTTTTTTGAGCAAGGTCACTTCTAAGACAACTGTGAGAGGTTGCAATAATATCCCGATAATGATTTGCGGGCAGCCTCTCGAGGTTTGTCATCTGCAAATGATTCAAGCTCGGAGGACTAAGCCATTTTATGTGGCTAAGATCTTTCAGAGGAGCATTTCTTCCAGAGAGGCCAGGTTGGAAATCCAACAGCTGCGCTATTGGAAATAATTTACTCGGTCTGGGCTCATCTTTAGTGAAGTTCTCTGTCATTCCGATGGCTCAATTAAAGCTCTGTTAATCACCACCCTTGAATACCGCAATGGAAAATGATCAACCCATGTAGACTGTACTCTTCTGATCTGAGATAAGCTTTTTAAAATGACCCGGAAGATTAAGTGCAAAGTGCATTCTACATTACGCAGAAGGAAACTATTCACACCTTCATCTGTGCACACATAAACACACGTGCCCAGGCGCTCTCTCTCTCTCTCTCTCTCTCTCTCTCTCTCTCTCTCTCTCTCTCTCTCTCTCTCTCTCTCTCTCTCTCTCTCTCTCTCTCTCTCTCTCTCTCTCTCTCTCTCTCTCTCTCTCTCTCTCTCTCTCTCTCTTTTCACACACATAGTAAGTGAATATGAGAAAGGGGTCGGACGCCCATCCCCCCTCCGTCAACCTTGCCACAACCCCAAACTCCTGAACTCACTTGTACATTTTAGGCCCCGATAATAAACCAACATCTGCAGAACTTACAAGTGCTTTACCAGAGTTAATTGAGTAAATTGAAGCAAGCTGCAGCGCAGTGGTGATCTATGATCCCCGGTTGAGGGCCCAGAAGGGAGACAACAGATTTACTGCGAGGACAGTGGGCGGCCTTTTGTTCAGGCCCTGGTTCATGGGAAGTTTGAGGTCAGCTGGGATTAAAATATCCCCAAGAACAAATGGTGTAATTTGAGTGTAATATAAGGAGCCCTGTGCCAGTTTCTACCAGGGATTCCAGGTGTGATTTATTAGATTTTAAGCCCCATGTCCCTTTTTCACTCCCTGTCTGTCCGTCCGGCCCCCCGTCCATCCGTCCGTCCTATTATTTAGGATTTATAGATAACAGGAATATTGGCCCTTATTAATGGATCCTTTAGTTCTGGATGACATAACCGAAACAGAGGGAGTCGTGCAATATGAACACAAACCAATACCAAGAGGTGAAAAGTCAGGCAGCCTCCAATCTGGGTGACGACGCTACTAGAGACTCCTCTAACTTTCACCTTGAGAGTCTCAGTGAGATTGCAGTGCTTCACTCTTCTGAAACTACAAAGGAAAAGAAGTACGGGGTCATAACTAGGCACATTGGTGACTGGGATTGGGGGATTGACCCCTTTGCGGGAGTTTCTCAGGAGCACTGAGCCAGCTGGCCAAGGTGGAGGTGGTGCTGTCGTGCGGTGATTACATTAAATTGAGCGTTCAGAAGAACCACTCAACCCACTGGCCAAAAACTGGTTAAATCAACGTTTTTTTCCACGTCATAACTATGTGACGACGTTGAATCAACATAAAGTTAATTGCGTATTTTTTTCACGTGACTTTTAACTTAAACCCAATGTCATGGTGACATTTTTTGTTGATTTCATGTTGAATTCACATTCGTTGACAAATGTAAATCAAATATAAATGTTGAACTAATGTCTGTGCCCAGTGGGAAGGACCCTGGCAAAACGTGGAGATGTGATTGACAATGATAGAGCAAAAAATACGTATGTGTGCTGAAAGAACCAGTGTGCACAAATACTACTCAAAATCCCCTCAATTGTTTATTTACTCTCCTCAGCCCACTGTTGGTATTTATGTTTAGGACATTCATTCATCCTTGTCTGTTTTTACATCAGGAGATTCATTGCGGCTAAATTACATTACACACACCAGTGCGTTTACTTTTACGTTGGTTAAAATGTCAAATTATTTGTATTTTTGTGCCTCTGCAAACCCAAATAATCTTTATATTTCCTGTCTCTTGTGTAATATTATGAAGTAGCCTCCATGACATCTGTAAATGCAGTGTGTATAGACATCTACACCAGATAATCACCACTCATTAAGTGGTGATATAGCAACGGTTGATTAATCCAAAATGAATGCAGCTCCTCTCCCTCCAAGGGTTAACGGGAAGACACACATCTAACAGAGAAAAGGAAAGACAACAGTGTCATCCCGTACAAAATAATCAAATTACAAAATCACACACACACACACACACACACAAAACCCCATCTGTCTAATAAGGGCAGACACAAGCCTAAATTGCAACGTATGCTAACATCCTCGAAGATGATTAAACAGTTATGTCAAATTTGGCTTTATTCCCAGCTCGATTTTACTTCCAGATCTTTTGCATGTTTCTCATCGTTTAATGTGAAGGCACAAAAGGATCATTATCTCGCACCAAATGAGAGGCTGTGTAGGCTGCGCCAATCAACTCCCCCCCATGCGTGGATGCTAAAGATAATTAACCACGTTGTATCATTGGGAGGTTAGCTACACCGTCTCTTCAACCCTTTCACACTCTCACTGAACAACCAGCCTACCTCTGACTCTGTACACAGGGCCACACAAATGGAGAGAGAGAGAGAGAGAGAGAGAGAGAGAGGGAGAGAGAGAGAGAGAGAGAGAGATAGAGAGAGAGAGAGAGAGGGAGAGAGAGAGAGAGGGAGAGAGAGAGAGAGAGAGAGAGAGCGAGAGAGAGAGAGAGAGAGGGAGAGAGAGAGAGAGAGAGGGGGATAGATAAAGGGAGAGGTGGGTGGAGACAGGAGGAAGAAATAGCGGGCCAAACTCGTTTTCCGCTTGAGGGGTTAGCTGCAGAGAATGCTCCTCCACTAGGTAAATGATTAAGGGGGGGAGAAACCTTTGCTGCTTTGCCATTATGTACTTCAAAGGTCTCCAAAGGCAGGTTAAATGAAAAGCAAATGTGTTACCCTGCTGCTCAAATACCTAAAATGTTTTAGCAGGTGCAAGCAATGAAGAGGTGGGCAGTGACAGCAGTGCCGTGGCTGCACCTTGCTTGGGAAAGCCTCCAGGACCCTCCTCCTCTTTAGATGGAGAGAGAGTGAGGGAACCAGGGGAGGAAGATACTGACTGGTGTCCTGTGGCTTCCAAGTTTCTGTTGAATGTTCGCACCACTCTAGCTGACCTTTGGCTAGACTCAGGTGAGGTGAGGCAGCAAGTGCTCTACAATATAGTGTTGAACTCAATGAAGTAGTCAATGAAGAGCATTCATTTATTGTTAACAAACTATAGTTTTGGCAAGTTGGTGCATGACACAAGTCATTTTTCCAAGAATTGTTAACAGACATGTTATTTAACTTGTATCACAATTACAGTGGGTCAGAAGTTTACATACACTAAGTTGACTGTGCCTTTAAACAGCTTGGAAAATTCCAGAAAATTATGTCATGGTTTTAGAAGCTTATGATAGGCTAATTGACGTAATTTGAGTCAATTGGAGGCGTACCTGTGGATTTATTTCAAGACCTTCCTTCAAACTCAGTGCCGCTTTGCTTGACATCATGGGAAAATCTAAATAAATCCGCCAAGACCTCCAATTTTTTTTTTTTTTTAGATCTCCACAAGTCTGGTTCATCCTTGGAAGCAATTTCAAAATGCCTGAAGGTACCACGTTCATCTGTACAAACAATACTACGCAAGTATAAACACCATGGGACCACGCAGCCATCACATCGCTCAGGAAGGAGACGCATTCTGTCTCCTAGAGATAAACGTATTTTGGTGTGAAAACTGCAAATCAATCCCAGAACAACAGCAAAGGACCCTGTGAAGATGCTGGAGGAAACAGGTACAAAGTATCTATATCCACGGTAAAACGAGTCCCATATTGACATAACCTGAAAGGCCGCTCAGCAAGGAAGAAGCCACTGCTCCAAAACCGCCATAAAAAAGCCAGACTATGGTTTGCAACTGCACATGGGGACAAAGATCGTACTTTTTGGAGAAATGTCCTCTGGTCAGATGAAACAAAAATAGAACTGTTTGGCCATAATGACCATCGTTATGTTTGGCAGAAAAAGGGGGATGCTTGCAAGCCGAAGAACACCATCCCAAACATGAGGCACGGGGGTCGCAGCATCATGTTGTGGGGGGTGCTTTGCTGCAGGAAGGACTGGTGCACTTCACAAAATAGATGGCATCATGAGGAACGACAAATATGTGGATATATTGAAGCAACATCTCAAGACATCAGTCAGGAAGTTCAAGCTTGTTCGCAAATGGGTCTTCCAAATGGACAATGACCCCAAGCATCCTTCCAAAGTTGTGGCAAAATGGCTTAAGGACAAGAAAGTCAAGGTATTGGAGTGCCATGACAAAGCCCTGACCTCAATCCTTTAGAAAATGTGTGGGCAGAACTGAAAAAGTGTGTGCGAGCAAGGAGGCCTACAAACCTGATCCAGTTAAACCAGCTCTGTCAGGAGGAATGGGCAAAAATTCACTCAACTTATTGTGGGAAGCTTGTGGAAGGCTACCTGAAACGCTTGACCCAAGTTAAACAATGTATAGGCAATGCTACCAAATACTAATTGAGTGTATGTTAACTTCTGACCCACTGGGAATGTGATGAAAGAAATTAAAGCTAAAATAAATCACTCTGTCTACTATTATTCTGACATTTCACATTCTTAAAATAAAGTGGTGACCCTAACTGACCTAAGACAGGGAATTTTTACTCAGATTAAATATCAGGAATTGTGAAAAACTGAGTTTAAATGTATTTGGCTAAGATGTATGTAAACTTCCGACTTCAACTGTAGGTGTTCCTTTTGCCTAGGTGTGAAAGAGGCGGTGTGCAGTGCGATTGAGATTGCGTAATCTGTGGATCTTTTGGGGCAGTATGCGAATTGGAGTAGGTCTAGGGTTTCAAGGATGATGGTGTTGATGTGAGTCATGTCCAGACTTTCAAAGCACTTCATGGCTACCGACGTGAGTGCTGCGAGGCGGTAGTCATTTAGGCAGGTTACCTTCGCTTTCTTGAGCGCAGGGACTATGGTGGTCCGACTGAAACATAGGTAGTACAGACTCGGTCAGGAAGAGGTTGAAAATGTCAGTGAAGACACTTACCAGTTGGTCCGTGCATGCTCTGATTACATGTCTTGGTAATCCGTCTGGCCCGTGGCTTTGTACTGGTAATCCGTCTGGCCCCGCGGCTTTGTTGACCTGTTTAAAGGTCTTGCTCACATCGGCTATGGAGAGCGTGAGCACACAGTTGTTCGGAACAGTTGGTGCTCTCATGCATGCTTCAGTATTGCTTGAGCATAAAAGGCATTTAGCTCATCTGGTAGGTTTGCTTCACAGGGCAGCACGCGGCTGGGGTTCCCTTTGTAGTTTGTAGTAGTTTGCAAGCCCTCCCACATCCTACGAGCGTCAGTGCCAGTGTAGTAGAATTCAATCTTAGTCCTGTATTGACGCTTTGCCTGTTTGATGGATCATCTGAGGTCATAGCACGATTTCTTATAAGAGTCCGGATTAGTGTCCCGTTCCTTGAAAGTGGCAGCTCTAGTCTTTAGCTCGGTGCGGATGTTGCCTGCTTCTGGTTGGGGTATGTACGTACGGTCACTGTGGGGACGACATCGTCATCCCAACCGATCCAACCAGGTTCAACCATATTCAACATTCTCTTTTAGAAACAGGAAGCAATATTATTTTAATTTCATGAAGTTAAATTCCACATTTGAAATCTCTACAAAATATGATGTTTTTTCTTATTTGAAAAGTGAAATGGATCTGAAAATGTTATTTTAATATCAATTAGGATGTCACATGACATACATAGATACAAATAAAAGCAGAAATCATACGTTATGTTTGCCTAGCAGTTCACCAACAGTTGGCACTGCTTGTCAAGTCTAACTCAAGTCCATCTTATTTTGCCTTTTCCATATCAGCATCATTCATTACATGATCACACTATTAATATGACCACACTGTTAATGCTAATTACAGTTCTCCTGCTCACAAAGCTCAGTAATTACAGTTTCACAAAATCTCATCATAGGTGTCGAAAACAACACATTTGTATGCATCAGGTCAGAAGGGCACTTTCTTCCTTCAGAATGTTTACATTGTCAGAGGTCCATTCATGTGGATGGCTGAACCTATTTCTGTCTCAGTCTTTCACACTGTACATAGATCTTTCTACTGTGTTATTGACTGCACGTTTGTTAATGTGTAACTCTGTGTTTGATGTTTTTTGTCGCACTGCTTTATATATATATAATCGAATAATAAAATTCACATACAGTCCATACACATTAACTCTCATGGTAAGCTGTGCACTTTGCGAGGATGTTGACGGTAAAATTCTGACAAACAAATATTCTCCTTGCGATACATGCTGCTGCAGGTCAGAGTAAAGTTGGATCACTGAATCTGTCTGCATACGATGAATAAGAGAAGGAGGATGCGGCCAAGGCTGCTCTTTGTTTAACTTCCCTTCCTCGTAGTCTGTCTGCCATTTGTAAATCCACATCCGAGCAGGACAGGTGTTGATTAATCCTCTCGACATTTCCCCCAGACATTCTTTCACTCTTATTGACATTCTTACTGCCACCAAGCGAACGCAGGGAAATGAAAGAGCTGCCCTGGTATTTTGGAAGCTCCTCAGTAGTCCAACTTACGCGGGCTAGCTGCTGTGATGGCCTACATTATGGAGTTTATGGGCTGTGGTGTGTGTGTGTGTGTGTGTGTGTGTGTGTGTGTGTGTGTGTGTGTGTGTGTGTGTGTGTGTGCGTGTGCGTGCGCGTGCGCGTGCGCGTGCATGCGTGTGTGGTGTGTGTGTGTGTGTGTGTGTGTGTGTGTGTGTGTGTGTGTGTGTGTGTGTGTGTGTGTGTGTGCGTGTGTGTCTGTAGGGGGTGGGGCTGCTCTCTCCTGCACGATGGGAGAGGAGTAAAATAGCTGCCCCTGTCTGGCTTCGCCACATGCCAATCTCGTCATTACCTCTTTACACGTTACAGTGTGTCTGTCAGACATGATCCAGCATCACTAGATCTAATGTTTCCATTCAGTGTAATAACACATTTTGCACAAGCAAATTTAAATAATACTGCAGTGGGCTAAATCAGGTTCACACAGAGTGTTTCTTGGTAGTCTTAAACAAATCTACTTTGAAACAAAAGTATAAACCTCACAAACATAATTTAAAAAAAGAAGACACCTTTTCCATGTCAGATATGAAATGTATTCAATTTTGAGTTTGCATCCCAGTATTACACTTTATATACATATACATACTGAAATATTACAAAAATATTAAAAAGGCTTGACATAGAAACATCATAACATTCCACTCACGAGGCCACTAGATTTGGTCATTTGACAACAATGAAAATAGACGCAAGACACAGAAGAACAAGAAAATATCAGAGGAAAAGCACATCAGTGACAAGTTGGGATTGTAGTCACAATCTGGATGTTTTATTGCCTGAGGAGGAGATCAATCTGTGTCTGCCAACCAGCATCTTCATGCACACAGACCCATTTTGTGCCAATGATGAATGTACAGACCTGCTGAGCCACAGGGTGCTGGCTTAAACATGACACTGTACACATTTACAAACATGCAGCTTTTCAGTTGTTACTTTATTTGGTAGGCAGCATAAGAGGTCATAACTGTGGACACAGTATTTGTGAATCCTCTCGGAAATCCCGCAATGTGTATGGGATGGATGGTTGCTTGTGTTTGTGTGTCTGAGTGTGTGTCTGCGTCTGTGTCTGTGTGTGTGTGTCTGTGTCTGTCTGTGTGCGTGTCTGTGTGCGTGTGCGTGTCTGTGTCTGTGTGTCTGTGCGCGTGCCCGTGCGCGTCTGTGTGTGTGTGTGTCTGTGTGTGTGTGTGTGTGTGTCTGTGTGTGTGTGTCTGTGTGCGTGTGTGTGTCTGTGTGTGTGTGTGTGTCTGTGTGCGTGTGTTCGTGTGTGTGTGTCTGTGTGCGTGTGTGTGTGTGTGTGTGTGTGTGTGTGTGTGTGTGTGTGTGTGTGTGTGTGTGTGTGTGTGTGTGTGTCTGTGTGTGTGTGTCTGTGTGTGCGTGTCTGTGTGTGTGTGTCTGTATGTGCGTGTGTGTGTGTGTGTGTGTGTGTGTGTGTGTGTGTGTGTCTGTGTGTGTGTCTGTGTGTGTGTGTCTGTGTCTGTGTCTGTGTCTGTGTCTGTGTCTGTGTGTGTGTGTGTGTGTGTGTGTGTGTCTGTGTGTGTCTGTGTGTGTGTGTGTGTGTGTGTGTGTGTCTGTGTGTGCGTGTGTGTGTGCGTGCGTGTGTGTGTGTGTGTGTGTGTGTGTGTGTGTGTTTGTGTCTGTGTGCGTGTGTGTGTGTGCGGGACTGGCACAGCAGTGATGAGCAGCAATGTGTGCTGCCGTTGTGAATTTACTGTAACTGTGATATGCCTGACTGTGGTTGACTCCACACAGGAGCTGAAATTCATTTCATGGTGGTGGTTCAGCAACAGATAAATCCTTCTGTTCATTACAAAATAAATACATGAGGGGGAAAGAAAAAGATCTGTCAACACATTTTTTATATAACATTTTTTTTCTGTCTCATTACGATTTCCGAGCTGTGTTTTCTCCCCAAATTCAGATGGAACATTGGGCTCCAACTAATTTAAAAAGTTGGATTGCATGTTGAACTTACGCGGAGTACTTAAATGTCCAATGCAGCCGTTTTTAGCTCAGTATCAAAACAAATGTTGGCTAACAATTAAGTACCTTACTGTGATTATTTACCATTAAAATGCAATTTCTCAATTAAGAATGTTGCTAGGACTGTCTGGGACTGGTCTGAGTGGGGAGTGGAAAACTGTAAACGCGCTGTTATTGGCAGAGAGATTTTGGAACTGTCTTTCTTATTGATCTATTAACTAATTTATCGCCTGGTGCTGTCACCATCAGGCCAAAACTCCATCCCACCAAAACAGGCTGAAATTTCAGGCTGTCTTTTCTAACAGCTCTTCCACTAAAAGAGAATTATCATAATTTTCACAATTTCACAGTATTATTCCAACCGTATAGTGTAGAAATGTATATAAAACACAGGAAAATCACATTTTGACTACACTAGGCCTTTAATGCTATAGTTTCTTGTTATTTATGTCTCTGGTATTCTAGTTGGGAGCTACCTATTAGCATGTTATGTTGTATATACCTGTATGCACTGGGCTTCTGACAATGGTTATTGGGGAATGTGGATTTTAGTTTGACAATAAATGAATCGCAAACAACAAACAAAAGTGCCATCCCATGAGCATGTGCAAAATCTCAATTTAAGTAGAATGTAAGGCACTGTTTCGAATGTTAAGATGTTTATGAAAGCGCAATGGAAAACCTAGATGATTTCTGTTTCACACTGCTGGAATCATGTCGCAAGGTTGACTTGTGAAGATCTATTGGACTCCCTCCTCCCCAAGATTGCTAGCGCAGTGTTCAGTCTGACAGTTCAAGACTATTTTGAGAGGGATCGATTATATTTCATTCCTGGGAAAATTGTGTGCAGTTGGAAAGAGTTGCAGCTCGGGGCGGAATATTATGCAAAGAGGCAGCAACCTAACCAAAGTGTTTTTTCTAGGGTCAGGTTAGGAGTTGATGGAGTAGTGTGAGGAATCTTGGCTTCTGCACTTATCTGGTGTGTGGAGCGTGGGGCACTTCCCTCCCTCTCTCCTTCGTTTGTCCTCTATCTCTGGAACCAAACTTATCAAAATAATGTGGAATAAGATCATTTTTTTGGCTTGCGCCTGACAAACTGATATAAATTTCAATCTTTCTCTGACAGAAGTTTTAGTTTTGCCAAGAGTGCAAAAAAAAGGCAAGAGGGTGGGGGTGGGGGGGGTGGGGTGGGGGTACACACTTCTTCTGAACAAAAGCGAAAATGCTACCATGGGAAAAGAGTAGTTGGCTGGAAAGACTGTGTTCTTGAACCACATCGTGTTCTAACAGACATGATTGTGACTTGAGTGACTTGACATTCTTTACTAATTACATCTACTACTGCCAACATGTTGCCTCTCCATTACTGGTCCACGAATCAGCAACTGTACAATGTATTTAAATCACTATTATATAGTGTTTACATAAGATCATTATTACCACCTGTTGTGAACTCCAGTTCGCAGCATGGTGAGAATATTTGGTGAATTGGATCCAGGCCCTCTCTAACATGATACAGATTCAATGTGTTTGAGACTGGGTCTCTTCAGAGCTCGCACGAGCTCAGAATACCAAAACCGAGCTAAACCTGCCGAGGTGGCTAACCCGTCTGGCTGGGATGCCGGTCCATGGTGTGTGCCATCTCCCCGGCCTGGTCCAGTTTGGCACCGGGCACAGTGAGGGGGAATCTTGCACCCTCATTACACCTCAGCCACTCTAATTACAACCTGCTCAAGAGCTGTTATTCTACACCTCACGGTGACAATGACAGCGCCTCCTTTTAGAGGCCTGCTCCTCTGGCTTTGTGTACCGAGACGACCGGGGGGCGAAGTCCGTGGCGCAACACAACACTCCTGTAAATAAATGAAGGCACTCCTGTCTCCTGGAAAGGGGCCTCAGCAGGGAATGACGCCAGGTAAAGACGGTGTCATTTTTACATCGGTATGTATTAGTAGTGGTATTTGCAGTATTACAGAAGTAGTAGTAGCTGCTGCTGCTACTGATGATGATGACAATGATGACGATGGTGACGATGATATAGTTCATTCTTTCAGAGGCTAGTTAAACCAGTGCCACTCTGTGTGACCCCTAAAGTGAGTCATACAACGGAGAAATCCATTTGCACAGCAGCAAGCAAGGAATATTCCCAGTAGACGTGTTCCATGGTGTCCCATCACACACCCATTATTGTTTGAGATCCTATGTTATGCTGACAAATCCTCTTGTGGCAGCAATCACCTAAGCGTCTCCCATGGAAGGGATGTACTTATTTCTCCACTTATTTCAGAATTTATTGTGTTCATCACTAATCCAAAGATGGTTTTTTTATGTAATACCCGCCATCTAATCATTTTTAGCATACCAGGGGCTTGTTAGACAAGATATAACAGAATGTAATTGTTTTGTCAATTGATCGTGTAGAAAAACCTAGATAACTCCTGGAATAGGAAACAAAATCAATGACACGCAATTAGAATCAGACAAATTCACTCATACGCTACCAAATCTACGATAGATAATTCTATGATAAAGTAACAGATAATAAATGTCACTTTCTATTTTGAATTTTACAAAATGCATACGCAGCTCACATGAATTCTAAGAAATAAATGTGTGTTTAAGCACATTGTCCAGTAAATATAGTACTGGAGAACTATAGCGTGAAGCGGTCCTTGCTGAACCTAAACATATTACACAGCATAATGTTTTTTTATGGGAGACCACATTAGGCTGCTCAGCTCTTAAAAGGTTTATGACGACCATTTAGCATCACTAGAGCGAAGCTTAACATGGCCATGTCAAGATAACATGCAAGCATTGGTGTTGTTTTCATTGGCTGTCAGTATAGATTTTACAGTGGCTGGAGGGAAGAGGGGCATATGCGCTTAAGATGCTCCTGCAAGGGCTGTCACTGCCTGAAAGGGAGGATAGGGACAGCAGCCTCAAAAATAGAACAGGAAAAAGGAAAGAGTCTTCTTGTCAAAAAAAGATGACGAGGAAGTGTACAAGACAGAAGATAACCCATAGGAACACAATTACTAGAACAGGCATCCCCATTCAAGTCAATGTAGCCATGACAAATTGCCATAGTCTACTGGAGTTTTCCATTCTAGTAGTTATATTTCTATTCAATAACTACAGGAGAGTAAGATATGGGCTGCATTCTATTTCAGAAAATTGTTCCTTCCCTTTTGTCTTTATTTACTTTCCTTTGTAGCTTTGATGAGAAAGGACAGGCCCGAAACTAGGTGGAGCTATTGTTTACATCTACCCAGGCATTTGACATTTGTGAAGGGGAGTGTACAAGAGCAGAAGGGGAGTGTACAAGAGGGGAAGGGACAATGTTTTGGAAATAAATGCTGCCTAAGAGAGAGGAACACGAGTAAATAGAGGAAGGGTGTGGGGGACTGTGTAAGAATAAGATGGTATGAGGAGCTAGTATGAGGTCTGTCCTAAAGCGTTAGGAAGTGGACTCTTAGACTTAGACTATGAGTTTAGGCTTGGATATAGCCTAAGAGTAAACATAGGGCATTTTCTCTGCAGTATTAGTATCTAATAAGTGGCCCTTAAGTCCCCTGAAGATGACACCCAACAGAAAATAATATCTGGGTAGATTGTGTTGCAGTAATGCTGAGTTGAGATTTGTGGACTAAATTATCTCTTTGCTTCTATCTCCCCTATCATCCATGCATACATGATAAACGAGGGATGGGGTTTGCCAGAGATGAGTAATCTGATTTCAGTGCGCTTCTCGCCTCTCTCGCTTTCATCCACTCCCCTCACCCCACAACACAATTGTCAGATGGCCTAGGCAGCTTAGTCAACCCTTCGCTATAGGCCAGGATATAATTGCTGTATTAATTGGTGTTGTCCAGGCTAGACAGAATATAAGAGATCCCACTGGGACTAATAATTAATGTTTTTTTTCCCTCTCTTTCTCTCTCCTTTCCCGCTCCTTCTCTTCCTCTCCCCTCCTCCCTTTTTACCCTCCCCCTCGCCCTCTCTCCCTGTGTCTACCATGGTATCATTAAGAAAGGGCTTCTTCCAAGAATCGGGTAGTTAGATGTCGGAGAGTCTCATTAGAGTATTTTTAGATAAGACATGGGCAACAAGAGTATTGCCCGTGCTCATTATGTTTATTTTGATACTGTAATCTTGTGCTTTAGGAGAGGAAATGATACGTGCGTATCATGTTAGCCCTAGCAGTTCACAGTTGTCTACAGGGATGAGGCGGTCTGATAAGGCCTGCTGTAGGAGCCTGAACTAAAATGAAACTATGCAGCCGTGATGGGAGCTTGAATCGACTGGACTGTGGACCGGCCAGTTTCAAAGCACTACTGCCAAGGAAACCTGCTGTATGATACAGCCGACCTTACAACTTCACGTCAGATCCTCGTCCTTTAGTGGCCTCAGCTGTGGGTTCAATGCTTCTGTTCCTCAATGGTTTTCACATCAGGTCTAGCTACTGTGCACAGGCTGTTCTGGTTTTTACAAATAGTAGGCCCGCGACTAGATTGCCTGTCTATAGAGAGTGGTTGAGATACCGCTGTCCTTGCTGGTGTGAAGCTTCTTCATTTTCTTAGGTAAGGATCCAGCCGGGTGAATGGGCAACGTGGAGCTATAAGCTCTGTAGAGTTGACTGCCAGGCAAACGTTATGAAACACATGCAGTAGAGGAGCTCGGAGCATTTTTATACAGGAAAGGGACGATGACGTACGGTGTTATGTCGTACCTTGTCTAAAAGCCCAGTAACTGACTTCACAGTGTTAGTGACTACATCATAGTATGCCCTCCAATAGCGAAATGATAATAACAAGAGACAGCAGGCATGGTTATCGTACTTGTTACTCGTATAGCTGTGTTGCTCAAAACTGTCTGTCTCGCGAATTAAAAGGCAGCATGGAACCCGCTTCTTGGTTGAACATAGGATATGGAAGTACCACTGGTTTGGGTTCACAACCACACTTGCGTTTTCTACAACTACCCCAGCCTAAAGCCAGCATTAGCAATGGATCAAAGTCCTTGCAGGGCTACCCGATTTATTGAAATGTTACATTTGTCTGACATAAGGAAATACAATACAAAGTTAGGAGGACATGATTCAGCATACCTTCGCAGCTATTGTAGTTTCCGAAATGGAAGACTTTACAATTAACAAGCTTCTCTGCAAGTCAATTGAGGTTATATTTGGCAAGTCAGAGAGACGGTGACTTAAATGTCTTCCCTGATGTCCTCTCCCATTTACTATACACGGTATTGTACCCACAGCCATAATAAGACAGAATCCAAGCCCAGCCACAAACAACTCCACTGTAACAACGTGCTGAGGGAATTGGCCCTGAGGAACACAGGTAAGCGAAGCTCTTCTTTAAGAAACAGGCGGGGAATTAGGAGCTTGTTCAGGCCCTACTTTGTTAACCATCTTGACGGGGTTATTTGGCCATCTGGTTTAATTACAGGTACTGACACACTCCAAAGCTAATGCTTAGGTGTCACCCATATAGAGGTGCAAATTAGTTTCCACTTGAGAGGACCGGGGTTGTGCCACAAATCAAAATAATGGCATTGATCGCCCCCAAGCTATAGCACATTCAACTGAAGTGACCGCGCTAATCAATTTCTAGAGTTTCCTCCTTTTTATTCCATGTTTGGTCATCCAGATACCCCCTATTCAGTTGTATTGCTTCATAAGCATGAACATAATACTGTGGATAGGATTATAGCGTGACTTTTTAGGACATGAGAAAGGGAATTACATTTCAGTGTACAAAACTGTAGAACAAATATATATATATATATAAAGATCAGACATAATGAACTTTGCGTCCCTTCCCAGTGTCCACACCATGTGAAAATCTATACAAGTAGTAAGAAGTAAGTGACTCACTTGCCTCCACGTTACATGTGTACACATGTACACAGTGTAGGACAGAATGTTGCCGCCCCGCTTGGTATTTCAGAGGCAAAGGTTTATGAAGCCCATTGGGCAAAAGGAAAGAGCTGCATTCCCAACATGCCTTGTTTTCCAACACACTGGCAGTTACCTTAATCATGGCCTTGGATTGTAGTGAATGCTTGGTATAATTTCAAATGGAGTTGTAACCTCACCTGCGTTCAGGTCTAAAAATGAACCAGTCATTAGCGGATGAACAGGCTGTCCTTTCTTCCAGCTCTTCTGTCATTCAGATAAACAAGCCTGAGTGCTGACATACGATCCCTACAACACACACAACCTGTCCTAAAGGACCGAGGGGACCAATGGTAATTAGGGAGGAGTCACATGGAGGCATCAGTGCCACATGCCACATTATGCAATATTCTACACTCTAGACATGAATCTCACTTTTAAATCTATACAAAATGAATAAAAATATGAATATATTACTAGACTGTATATGGTCTCATTTACCAACTTCAATTGGAATTGAAATGGGCCTTTCTACTTTGCACTATAAGGTACCAACCAGGGTCTCACTTTAGATTAACAACAACTTTAAAGGCTTTATGGAGCCATCATAAACCCTTTTAAAAGGCATTCCTATATGCTTCACAATTTATTTATAAGCACATTTCCTGTTATACAAAGGCCTAAGTATTAAGTAGGCCTTATAAAGAGTATATAAGGCTTTGATTTAAGAAAGCTGAACTGAAATTGAAATGAAAAATATGTGCCTTTTCATATGGGTTCCTAAATAGTCTGTCATTATCCAAGCAGAACGGTGTCTTACTGATCTTTTCCTGCAGAAGGCTGGTGTGCTGTCAACCGCGCAACCCAGGCAATAACTGTCATTAATTAGTCTGATAAATTACGTTCAAAACAATGACATGTTTAAATAGTCCAATTTAGCTCAAATCCTAAATGAGATATTACATCAAAAGCCAGCCATTTCTTCCCTTTTCCCCATTTGAAAAGGCATACTTCCTTCCTGAAAGCATTTTAAAGGTTACGATTTCCTCAGATGATAAAGCGGTACCTTTTAATGAAATTCTAATTAGTAATTTCATGGACTTTGTTACTTACCATATCTGATAAGTGCACATTTTCACAGCCCTGCTTTAATTAAGAACACTTACAGTACAGTTTCAAAAAATTCCCCTTTCAGAGATCGAGCAAATGTGTTGGGAACCTACTTTGTAAACAACGAATACCACAATTTTGGAGTATTAATTAAGTTTAATTGTACTTTACTTTTTTCGCTCCACATTTAGTTTGCTGTTCTTTTATGCTTTTTGCCATTGTGCATGAAAAAAAACATATAATTAATAGTCTTGTTCCTCGTCATCTGAAGTAAATCAGTTCTATAAAGATTAGACTGTATCTTCTTTTAAATGTCACAAAGGAATAAAGTTTAATACACTTTTAATTCTTAGTCACCTGATTTCACCAGACCGTATGTCTGTCTACACTCAGAGTGTGGGTTTTTATTCACTGTTCCCTTATGATATCATAGGTCCTTAGCTTTACATGTGTTCACATTTTATCAAAATGATTATGTACTCGTCTGTAGTAGATGGTTTAAAACTGTTGACCAGAGCTCCAAGAAAACGTCATCTGATTTCACTTCCATTCAAATCATTTTACACTCGAGATATAATCCTAGGTTCTTGAATTTGAACTTTGGCCCTGAGTATGAACTGGACTGGAATTAGTATAAATGTTCAACAGGCCTCTATGTGGGAGTCTTTTCCTCACAATGTAGTGCTTTTGACACAGACTTCACCCAGCAGTCCCAGAGTCGGCCCCAGAGAGGGCCCCTGTGGAACCTCTCAGGTCCCTAACCACAGAAGTGTTTCCACGGTGGCAAACTGTTTCAGTCTGACTGACATCCTAGTGTTGGAGAACACATTTAACCATGCACAAAGCGTGACAGACCACCTCAACCCCTACCTCCTTGCCCCATCCCTCCTTTTTAAACATGGAGTCCACCTTGTCAAGTCACATGCCGGACCCGTAATTTGGACTAATAATTACCAGACATCACTACAATGAAACATCAGTGTCTGAACTTCTTTGGGCCAAACTGAATTTTAATACATTTGGAAAAGGTTGGCCGGAGGCAGGAACCCTGCACACTGGGAAAAGGAGTGCACATATGGAAGCACTTTAGGAAGTGATAAATGATTTGAAATCCACAGCGTCCCCCAGAATGGAAATTAGGGCAAACAGGTGTTAAATGGGAACCACTGGTGCATTTTTAATCGGGAAAGAAAACGTCCTAGGTCTTTGGGGCCAGATGTTGGGGGGCTGGGGATGTGGATGGGCTGGGGCGTTGGTGAGTGTTCATGGCCTGAGGTGGGTGATGTGTGGAGGCCCTATGTGCATGACCTCTCCGCTGTGAAATAACAGATCACTTGTGTCAGCTGTACTCCTATAGAGAAAGAGAGCCTTTCCTTTTGCCCGTCCGGTGACCACACTGCACCTCTGCTATTCCAAGACAAGACAGCTTAAACTGTAAACATATCACTAATGCCTTTATGCATTCTAACGATAATATTTGTAAACTAATTTATAGATATTTTTCAAAATGGTGTTTTAGGGCTGAGGCAATATAATAACATCTGAATGTCAGCTACAGAATGTTTCCAACACTTCTGGCAGTATTACACATTTTATTGGTCCATAACATGGATAATTTACATAAATTGAGCTTTTATCTATCGGGGTCAGGAAATGGTTAAGCATAACATCCATCAGAAGTGTATTTTTTCCCATCAGTACCTTTACAAAAAAAAATGCACTTGAAAAAAACGTGAGAAAAAAAATGGACACGTGTGAACAAATCATGTGAAACATTTCAGTTGTACAATTGAAGTCGATGGTTTACAATCACCTTAGCCAATTACATTTAAACTCAGTTCTTCACAATTTCTGACATTTAATCAGAGTAAAAATTCCCTGCCTTAGGTCAGTTAGGATCACCACTTTATTTTAAGAATGTGAAATGTCAGAATAATAGTAAAGAGAATGATTTATTTCAGCTTTTGTTTCTTTCATCACATTCCCAGTGGGTCAGACGTTTACCTACACTCAATTAGTATTTGGTAACTTTGCCTTTAAATTGTTTAACTTGGGTCAAACGTTTTGGGTAGCCTTCCACAAGTTTCCCAGAATAAGTTGGGTGAATTTTGGCACATTCATCCTGACACAGCTGCTGTAACTGAGTCAGGTTTGTAGGCCTCCTTGCTCACACAAGCTTTTTTTAGTTCTGCCCACAAATGTTCTATAGGCTTGAGGTCAGGGCTTTGTGATGGCCACTCCAATACCTTGACTTTGTTGTCCTTAAGCCATTTTGCCACAACTTTGGAAGTATGCTTGGGGTCATTGTCCATTTGGAAGACCTATTTGCGACCAAGCTTTAACTTCCTGACTTATGTCTTGAGATGTTGCCTCAATATATCCACATCATTTTCCGTTCTCATGATGCCATCTATTTTTGTGAAGTGCTCCAGTCCCTCCTGCAACAAAGCACCCCCACAACATGATGTTGCGACCCCCGTGCTTCAAGGTTGGGATGGTGTTCTTCGGCTTGCAATCTTCCCCTTTTTCCTCCAAACATAACGATGGTCATTATGACCAAACAGTTATATTTTTGTTTCATCAGACCAGAGGACATTTCTACAAAAAGTACGATATTTGTCCCCATGTGCAATTGCAGACCGTAGTCTAGTTTTTTTATGGAGGTTTTGGAGCAGTGGCTTCTTCCTTGCTGAGCGTCCTTTCAGGTTATGTCGATATAGGACTCGTTTTACTGTGGATACAGATACTTTTGTACCTGTTTCCTACAGCATCTTCACAAGGTCCTTTGCTGTTGTTCTGGGACTGATTTGCACTTTTTGCACCACAGTACGTTCATCTCTAGGAGACAGAATGCGTCTCCTTCCTGAGCGGTATGACAGCTGTGTAGTTCCATGGTGTTTATACTTGCATACTATTGTTTGTACAGATGAATGTGTACCTTCAGGCGTTTGGAAATTGCTTCCAAGGATGAACCAGACTTGTGGAGGTCTACAATTGTTTTTCTGAGGTCTTGGCTGATTTCTTTTGATTTTCCCATGATGTCAAGCAAAACGGCACTGAGTTTGAAGGTAGGCCTCAAATACATCCACAGGTACATCTCCAATTGACTCAAATGTTGTCAATTAGCCTATCAGAAGCTTCTAAAGCCATGACATCATTTTCTGGAATTTTCCAAGCTGTTTAAAGGTTCAGTCAACTTACTGTATGTAAACTTCTGACCCACTGGATTTGTGACGCAGTGAATTATAAGTGAGATAATCTGTCTGTAAACAATTATTGGAAAAGTGATTTGTGTCATGCACAAAGTAGATTTCCTAACAGACTTGCCAAAACTATAGTTTGTTAACAGGACATTTGTGGAGTTGTCAAACAAGTTGTCATGACTCCAACCTAAGTGTATGTAAACTTCCGACTTCAACTGTACATTTCAAAAAAATAATATTCACGCAAAATTTACACGAGTCAGATACGTGGTTTTTGGACACATGAAGTTTCACAACATTTAACATGTGATATTATATGTTTCTCTTGTCAAATTATACATGCTTATCAAATTTAACTGTAATTTAAGATTTTTTCACCATGTGCGACTGCAAGTGAGGTGAGGTGAAAACATGTTTTTCTTCTCTCATGTGAAAAGGTTGTGTTAACATGTGAACTCAAAATTGTATACATGTGAAAATAGTGTTTCAGCCAGGAGTCAAACTTGACCATTATCTGTGATTGAATTCACTTAATTCTCTGTTCACCCAAGGAAGCCATTTTGGATCTGATGAGTCATTTACATTGTCGGAGATAGTGAATGAATAAAATAAAGGCAAATGCAACCGGCTCTACAGAAAACAACTCCAATACAAGTGGAAAGAAGAGGAAAATCGAATAATGTCTCATTGTTGGAGGCACAATAAATTGTCTCTAATTTTGGACAGAGTATACTAAGCAATCTGTTCTGTTTCTCTCTACCTCCCATTCCGTCCTTCCTCTGTCAATCTCACATTCACTATTGATTTCATGTAAAGTTTCTTAGACGCAGCTGAATTTTCCACTTGTTTTCACTTGAAACACTCTCAGGTTCTTTTGTCCCAGCTGCCTAAACAAGAGGAGAGGACATTAAAGCACCTTTTGATGCTGGGAGTGATGTTGATGCTTTCCATTCCGCTTTGTCCTTAAAGGATCCCACAGTACCTCCCTGTGGTACTATGGTAGTTTATAATAAGATGAAATTCTGGATGGAAATGGACAGCTGAGACTATGTTGCAATTCAAATGAATTGACATCACACCTGTACAATGGCATGGTGCCTAGATGGAGTTTACTGTAATCCTATCTTTATTCCAAAATTATATATATATTTTTTTAACTTTGCTCCGACTTAAGTGACCCCTCTTCTACTATAGCCACTCCATGGGTACACTGTTAAAATAGAAAGACTCAATACACCATCCTTTTGTAGTAAAACCATTAAAAGTAGCTGAGGAGTAAATTAATGTAAACCCAATGTAAGTGTTATGATACACATAATGTATTTCGAAACAACATTGAAGTACTCTGAAACACCCAAAGTGGTTCATCAATCTGAATGTTGGTGTTTGTAAGGGAGTGTTCTGAAAACACTTTTTGGAGTTGTTTATTTTATAGTAGTTTTTTTGTTTTAAATTGCAAATGGTTAACAGCATAAATATAGATTAAAGATGATAGATGATGATAGATTGTTAGATGATAGATTTTCAGTACATATTTTGATAAAAATTTGAATGAAGACACTGGGAATTGAATACTTTTCCTGGGGTAGACTTTGGAACTAGTTATAGGCTGAAGTTGCCAGGCCCATTGTGAGATTATAAATTAGGTTACAATCAAAATGTTTAGGGCTATGTAAGTTATTGCAGAGGTGACATGAGGTAACATGTGTAGAGTGGGCCTTCATCACTGGTATTCATGTGAGGAGATGGATGTGAGCCCAGGTCTTCTGCTTGTCAAAACAAGGCCGTAGTCCACTCACCCAGTCTTCAGGACTAAACTCTTGTGCTGAGCCATGAAGACAAAACGTGAAATCTTTTTTCATGTCCTTTGTTTGAGCATAAAACTGTGCATGTGACCTTTTGGAATTACAGATTAGTTTATAAACTGCATATAAGAGCAGGGAAGATACAATAAGAGTAGGGACTCCCATTTACAATATTTGGAAAGTCCACAAGGGATCTAATTCTGCACTAGACCGGATTCAAAACACCATCATAGTGTTTTCGAAGCTTTGAGAGAAGAAACAACACCAAAGAGAAGGGATTCAATTCTGCACCACACAGGACTGGAAACAGCATAATAGTGTTTTTAACCTTATCCGGGTTAGTGCTCCCAGTCTCTGGCAAGGTGTAGCACAACTTTTGATTGTGTCGTTTTACAACACACCCATGTCATGTTTCAGAACACCTCAGGATGAATGTTTCAGTACACCTTAAATACGCCCCAGTACCCTCACAACAATGGGTTTAAATACTCAAGCAAAGTTAACGTTCAGCCTCCTTTAAGGTGGTGGCAGATCAGTTTCCACTCGTTTGAGTGTTGCAAAGCACTTTTAACAGTGTATGCTATAGACCAGCATTGTTTTGCCACAACGACATTGCTTTCTGGGAGTCTAATTGGCTGTTCCATTAATAACACGGACAAACTAATTTAGCAGAACCTGTCCTCTTTAAAACCGCGGGAACAAAGAGGAGGAGGGTGGAAATCAATCTTCTCTTTGTGCCTGAGCCGCTGACCCGTTAGCGCTTTGAAGATTGTTGCTATAAAAAAAAGCAGCATCTGAGAAGTTATTTAACTACAAACAGAGTCCTACCTTCCCCATTCCAGCTGCATAATCAGGCATAATAAGTGGCTGCAAAGGTCCACTTAATGTATTTCTAACACTGGAGACCTGCTAATCCTGTCAAGGGAATGAGATGGAGGGAGAAACGTGTTGGAAGCCCCGGCTGGGCATGGAGCTGAGCGTTTAACTCCATGACCATGCAGGCAAATGCTTGTGCGGGCTTTTCACACAAAAAGAGAAAGGAGAGGGGTGGAATAAGCCCCAGCTTCATATTTCAGCCCAAAGTGGGGATCCATTTTTTTTTTTGTTGTGTGTGGCCATCGAGGAACAGTGGAAAGGACAACAACAGCAGGCAGTAACAGCCTGTCTCAGTAGGCTGAAGCCTCATAAAGCTGAACCATTATCTCAGTCTTTATGGGCCTTTAAATAGAAAGCCCTACACATCAGGTGTGTGTGTGTGTGTGTGTGTGTTTTGCTAGGTGGACATCAGCCCCTTCCTCGTTCATGAATGGAGTACGTATGGCTGCAGACCACTGCGTGTCGTTTTTTTGACTGTTTTTTTTTTGCGATAAATGTTTAATTTTCCAATAAGACACAACTTAACCTATCCTTTAAAACATCACACTTTTTGGGTTTGCTCTAACACAACTTTAATGTTTGCTAATGTATTGTGTATGCCTGATGGAGTTGTCCAATACAACATTAGCACATGATGTTGTTTGTGGCTGGTCATTATGTTTATTGGCCGTCTGCTTGGAGTCCGCTCCAAATCCAGGCTTTTTAAAGCAATATTTGGCCTTTTCAAATGTGAAAGAAAAGATGTTGCATTACAGAAGAGGCCTATCAAAATCACTTGTGATATATGAAGTGCAATTATGCTCCGACAATTCAGGACAGATTGTATAGTATCCTACTTTTGATCCAAACGAAATGATTGAAATGACAACTTAGCATACTATCAAACATGCCCAATGAAAGATGAATAGCCGTTGAAATAATCACAAAAGCAAGCAAAGCCAGAGAAAACACAAAAGGGAGGGAAAAACAAACAAAGACTCCCCCCCAAAAACAACTACAACACTCAAACTCATCAGATATCACATTCCCTCGACTGTATTTGTGCAATTTGCCAAAACACCTTTTTGGAGGTCTTTAACCCGTATAATTTTTTTGAAGTGATTACGAACGCCCAAGGAGACCCCAAATAACATATTTCAACCAAAAAAAGAAGAATTGACAGGATTTTGCTATAAAAACTAATCTATGCAAATGTCACAATGCCCAATGTTACGAACATTTCAAGTGACTACACTTCAACAAAAATGTATATTTTTCTTGGAAAATTTGCTCTGAACATCTTATGAGTGTTTTGCATACATACCATTTCAGAAAATCCTATTTTTTCCACCGTAAGACACCATTTGGAGGAGCAGAATTTTCGTGTTTACCATCGGTGATGTCCGCCATTTTCAGCGCCAATCTCCGATAGTGTAATTATAAAGATCGGCCACCAGATGGTGCAAAAAGTGTTTATTAGGATCTCTTCTTGAAGATAGCCGTTTATGTATTGATCGCGTAAAGACACTTTAAGCCAGGTGTTTAAAGACACTGTGATGTATATGTAACATCAGGCTTTAAAGGGTTAAAATGCAGCAGCCCCATTAACAGCTCAAGCATATATTCTCATCTCCATAATGAGGTATTAATTAAACAAGGGGCATCTATTGCCCTCACTAACAGCCTCATAAACAATTGACAGGAGATTTTAGATTTTTGACACCATTAAACAAATCAATATTGGGTTTTGCAGACGAGTACTCTGGCCGGCTCTCCCTAGTCTTTGCCAATCAGCCGTGCTGAATACTAATAAGGGAATTAACTGCCTCATATTCCGTATGTGTCCCATCAAACAGATCCTTATCATGGGGGAGCTGAACGTGTCATTTGCATGGAAGAAGACTCTGCTTTGTAGGTACAGATTTCACAATATGTCACTCATTATGTACCCCCGCACTTCTTCCTTTCTCTCCTTTCTCTCCTTTCTCCCTTGTTTTCCCCCATCTCTCTCTTCTAACCACCCTATTCCATACATAGACACATGCGCACACACTCTCCCGCTCACACACGCACGCACGCAGGTACGCACATGCACACACACCCTCACAGCCACCACCGCAGTACAACACATAGTGGACATTCAGCAACCACTACAGTGCTGCAGGGGGGGGACCCTTGAAGATGCATCTTAAGGCATCCACAGAGAATACGTAGACAGACGGAGCCGATGGAGCGTGTTACAATGTCATTCTTCGTCACAAAAGAGGTGGCTCCTTGTAATATGCTCCGGTATTCAATGCAGTTTTCTTCTACCTGGAGATTGAAACACAACATAATCATTCCTCCCGCTGCTGTGGGGGCAGCGTTGTCTCTTGGTTCCTTGATCTGATCTGTAGGCTATATAGGCTATTAATAAAAAATAGCCTATTTTGTATTGATACCCAAATATAATCTCAGAGACTCTTCAAACAATAAGCCAAACAACATTGTAGCCTCATAGAATACTCCAACCCACATTTATTTTGTTTAGAAGTGATAACATTATTCTAGGCTAAAACAGATAGATGTGCTATTTTTTTCCCCATGACAAATAATTATGGCATTCTATTTTTAGAGCGAATACAATGAAGCAGCATATTAAATTAGGATAATGTTGTAGTTTACACTTGCAAGTATAAGAATATTTGCCAGGGCATGTTATTTAATCTCACATGGAGATGTGGGAATCTAAAAGGCTAGCTAGCTAGCGGTGCTAAGCCAACTTGCTAGCAAGGGAAGACAAGACAAGAAACCATTTTGCTTTCACCGCGGCAAAGAAAACCAAGAATCAACCCAAAAAAGTATTTTGCTAAGGAAGTAATAACTAGTGATTACAGGCTATTGTGAAATGGTAGATCCTGCTGTAGCCAACTAGCTAGCCATGTGGGAAGCTAAAAATAAAAGGTGTCCGCTACTCCAATTATCCCACTCCTGCAACGTGCACACACGCTGTAACCTTTACAGTAATGGGTTACCTATCATGCCAGCGCTGTGTTCATGATTTTTCATTTATTTTCCCCAGGCACCTTGTTTTTCTAATGAAGTCTGTGTTTCCTTTGCGGTGTTTCTGCCTGTGTGTTGAGACAGGCAACCTCGCCTGGCGTTCTGCTCCTTTTGATTGTTGCAGTAATCTCATTTGATAAATATTGCTCTTCGGGTACTTAATGATGTTTGCTGTTCAAATCACAATGGTGAGCCTTCCAAGCCTGCCTTTCTTGTCAGGTATAATACCGTTTGAAAGAGTGTCAGATGCTATGTTGTATGGGGTAAAAACCATAGTATGTGTAAAATACAGGCACTTAGCTGACAGCTATAGGAGCCAGTGCCTCTCATTTTTGATGGTCTTTCTTGACAGATTTGAACCAGCGCCCTAAGGATGGCTATCAGAAACACAGGTTATTCCGGTCATATTTTTCAGGATGTGTCAACGATACAAACAACAACCATCCACATAATTGTGGGTAAGTTCGCAGTTTATTTTCATTGTCGATCAAATCATCACTGCGACATACAACAATATCTCAAAGAAGAAACAGAAGTTTACTCGAATTATTATTAATATAAACATGTTCTCCCCTGATCATAGAATCATATATTTTCTCCAGGCTTAAGTTTCACCAGGTGAACCCCAGAGTGCCAATCAAATTTAGTCCCTCTGACTGATCAGCCCAGTGGAATAAGGGACAGTGGACGGCCTGTTGTCTTTGTGCTGTGTGTGTGGCCGTGGGGCGGCAAGTTAATGTGGGAGATTGACTCTTAATTGCGGGTGGGGGAATGATCATCTTTTCTCATTAATGAGACGCAGCGAGAGACTGGAGATTTTCTCATCACACAAATACGTCTCCTCCAGCAGTCAGGTTAAGTGCAGTTAGATTATTGACGGGAACTTCCGGAACATATCATTTCTCGTGCACTGCGTCTTAAATTGTTGAACTTGGGGAGACAAGGTGGGGGGTTAGAGTCAGGTAGGGGTTAAGGGGTGGGCCTCTGAAGTGAAGCAGTCACATGTGTGATATGAGGCCAGAAGGGTCTAAACCTTCAGTCCATAGTGAAACCTCTTCATAGAGCCTAACGAGGCAGATGAGAAGGCCATTTATGATATCAGGTTTCAATTGCGTTTTGTCCGTCCTTCAGATCAAAAGGCAATCTTAATTTGAGTGCTGCTCCAATAGAAAATGAGTCCTATTCTAATGAATACAGATGATGTGGGTGAAGTAGAGAGAGAGCGAGAGGGAGAGAAGGAGTGGGGATGAGAATGGAATAGTGCAGGGCTGTCTGGAGGTGGGGGTTGACCTCTGTCTAAGGAAACGACCATTGCCTCCTCATGATGCATAACCGTGAGAGATTAAGGAGCACAAAGCAGCAGACTTTTTTTGGTGGAGCACTAAAATGTGCTCCTCTGGGGCTCATTGAAAAATGATTGCCGATTAAGTAGTTGAAGTCTGCCAAAGACCAGTGTGCGTTTTTAGTGGGATGGCGATGAAACTCTATCTTTCCTGCTTATGCAGGCAATTTTCCCTCTCCTTTTCCCCCCACTAACTGTACCATGATGTGTGTTCTCTTGTCACACCTGGAGTGGAGGTTGCCAAACTCATTTCACCTCTTGGACCTCGGCTTGACTCAAAGCCAGACAACCAAAAGTGATAAGGCTGAATTAAGCTGCTACTCTCCTGTGGGAATGTTATTATACCGCCAAGAGAGAGGCATTGATTTCCCTATGAGAACAACAGGTAATGTTGTGTAAAATAACTGAGCCCCTCTAAATGGCAGCTAATACTGAGCGTATGAAGATAAAATTATGTTTATGGAAATAGAAAGGATTAAGTACCATACCCGCCAAGGTCCATTTAAATATAAACAATTGGGTCATAGCACGTTTTGAGCACCAAATCAAATCAAAACCATCATACTGTAATAACCCTCCTGTCTACTATGTTCCACTATGTAACCACAAACAACCGTGGGAATAAGTATATTTTTGTCATTTATTTAAAGTTTTATTTTCTGAAGTGTACTGTAAAAAAAATAATTTGGTCTGGAGACAATTTAGACAGGGATGACCAGCCCAGCTTCGTGTTTCCCTGATTGCACCTCAATTCCCTGTGATTTCAGCCTTGAAACTACAGTTCTCCCCGATATATGATCATATTACACTCATTTGTTTTCATTATTGCATCAAAGAGGAACTGGTTGTGAGGCGGCCATTTTCCTCTGCACCACAACGCTTCCAGGCCCGAGGAACAAATGCGATTGTGAAGTCACTTCAGGGTTACTTAAACAATAAGGAATCTGCAATTTAATAAAAGGTTACAATCACATTATTATGTTACGACCTAAAGTCTGAAAAAGCCACTGAAATTCTAGGGGGTGGAAAAATCCCCTATGGCCCCCTTAAAGCTGGTTGTGCCACACTGTGGAACTTTTATGAAATAAAAGACAAACCTCTAATTCCTGTCATGTCTAGACCAACGCAATTACAAGAAACATTTTGCAAACACACTCAAAAAATACTATTTTCCTCCTCAGAATGACTACGTGTTGGTTAAAGACATTGAGGTTTTGTTTAACAGCTGTAAAAGGAGCTCAGCGGGGTATGTTAAGTAGTCTGTGCCGTGACTCAGAGGAGCTGGAGAGCAAGGGGTGAAGGGAGTTTCTGGCCCCAGTGGACAGGTGGAGGTAAGTTGAGAGCCGTACCACCCAAGGGGAGGATGAACTTGAGACGTGTCCCTCACCGTCCTGTCGAGTTGGAGGTCAGCAGACTGCCTTCGCTGATCAGCCAATCCGCCCCAATCAGAGGCCAAGGCTACCCCTTTTTCACCAGATGAAGTGGAACCAACCACGAGGCCAGGTCAGTCACAATTAGGACTCATAAAATATAATCAAAACCTCAAAAGCCGGGCTGCAGTAACTCGGGTGGTCAGAGGAGGAACAGAGAAGATCTTTGTACGGCGAGAAATATTACTCATGCGTTAAACAGACACACCTTGTTCCAATGACTGAGATGTGTCTCTCACTCTTTCCATCACAAGTGAACTCACCGTCTTCGCCAGCTGGAATCCCCTCACATTGATACTTAAATTTTTGGGGGGTATAAATTTACATCACAAGTATACACTGGTGAAAGGGAGAAAATGTATACACTTCAAGTCTTCAATTGATCAATGTTATGATATATTCACTAAGATTTAAGGATGCGAAGATAACTGTCTGAAATCACACAGGTTGTTTGTTTTTCCACGAGCATCTCTATCTTAGGTTATTGTTTTTTTTTTTTTTTTCGAAATCCGGTAATTAAGGCAGCCGCAAATGTGTATTTCTGTTGTCTGAGGCCTTAGGCCAGGATTAGCAGTATTTAGCATTGTAGAATGTACCCCCCCCCCACCCCCCGCCACCCCACCCCACCCTCCAATAGGATAAATGAAAACAGGGTAAGAAGGAGAAAAAGAGCATGTGGTCTTATAACCTACACAGTGAAATTGCAGACATTTTGTAAGCATGTGTTATATACAGTAGGTCAAAAGTTCTGATGTCATACAAACCTAATGGGCAGGGCAGTCCACTTTTGCTATATAAATGTGAATTCATTACTCGTTTATAGACGAAAGTCAACATGAATATCAGACACACTAATAATTTGCTGGCACATTTTGACCTAGAAACCAAGGAATGGATATACGTATTGGCCATTTTAAATGTGTAGCGTACCTAGAGTGTCTGCCCCTCCCTGTAGGAATAATGTCAGCTCTCATCACTGAGTCTAAGATTAGCTAGACTTTGGCCAACTGACGTTAACTATCTGATCCGATCTAGCACATAACATTCTGAGAATCATATGTTTCTCAGAGCGTGGTGAGAGAATTGCTTTCCTGTGGTTGTTTTGCATACAACCTTCCCACAACTTTCTTAGTAATGGTGCAGGATAGTTGCTTGGCTTTGGAACATTCTAAGGACATTTGAGGAACTTGACAAAAAACATTATTTTTATTACTTTAACAGAATGTTTCCCAAAAGTTCAGACATGGTTACATTTAATTAAAATGTTGGTAATGTTCTAGGAACAATCTCCAACTGGTTTGATATTGGGAATGTTCTTAATTAGTTCAGAGAATGTTAAGACACAACATTCTTCTGTGGGAATTTCAGTACTTCAGCATAACGTTTCCTACAGGTTTCCTCATGGTTCTATTTAAAGTCATGTTCTCAAATTTTTCAAGAATGTTTAGGAAAAACGTTCTTCTGTGGGCATTTCAGCACTTCAGCATAACGGTTCCTACAGGTTTCCTCATGGTCCTATTTAAAGTCACGTTCTGTCATTTTTTCAGAGAAAGTTCAAACTTTCCAATAAAAACCACAGGGAAACTTTTGTGACGTTCATACAACGTTATAACAATTCTAAGAAAACGTTCCATAAAAAAACTACAAGAAAACGTTTGTAGCATTCAGAAAACGTACTAAGAATGTTATTTAAAAACATATACGTTCCATTCTCAACACCAACAAAACTCTTTCTATCCTCTATCTTGCTAAATGTGTCGAGGTGTGTTGGCCACACCTGATCTTAATGAGTGCTTGTTTCTTTTGAAATGGGGTCTGTTTGAATTGACAAAAACGAACAGCTTTGTATGCATAACAAAAATAACATTGCCTGGTAGCTCCATCTTAGTTGTGCAGTGGACTAATTCCATGGTTAGAGAACAGAAGATTATAGGTTTGAATCTCACTGATGCCATGTCACAATTGAAAAGCAATGTGTTTCCCTGATTAATTCCCTAGGAAATATATTTCCATGTGTCCTATCTGCGCTTAGACTTTTTAAAAAGTTAACCCAAAATAAGCTTGCAGTGTTATTAAAAGTCTTATTGGGCCTGTGTGGACACAGTTGGTAGAGCATGGCACTTGCAATGCCAGGGTTGTGGGTTCGATTTCCACGGGGGACCGGTACGCATGAAAATGTATGCACTCACTGATGTAATTCGCTCTGGATAAGAGTGTCTGCTAAATTACGAAAATGTTATTAAAACATTGAATCAAAGTTTTAAGGGTCCTCAGCGCATAAATAAAACATCACAGGAAAACTGTAAAGGAACCAGAGTAAAATGTCCTCTCAACCTCCCTGCAACCTAAAAAATAAGCATTCCCAGAACAGGTACATTTTTTACTTCTGTTCTCAGAATGTTTAAGAATGTTACATTTTACAGGAAACATATGGCTTCTTTCCCACAACCAATTGGAAACCAAAAACATACATTCCCACAACTTCCAAGGAACCAAATGTGCTAGCTGGGATATCACTTCTTCAACCTTTACAACATAAAGACTGATTGAAGCTAAAAAGGGATTTACAATTTCCTATTTTATTTCATCAAAGCCAACTCACATACAACTCAAACACGTAACCTTTACTCAACATAACAATTTTCTTCTTACACCTGGTTGGGTTGTCAGCTTGACACAAAAATTGACGGATGATGCCAAAAGGTATTTGGAAACGCCTTGGGTTTCTGACACTCATTACGTTGGGATTACAAGGAGACGTCAGGCTTGAACATATTTCTCATTTCTAAAGTATACCTCGAACAAAGATTTACATTATAGGCCAGGAATCCTCAGGCACCCACCAGGCCTTGTTTACCCAGGGCACTGCCCATGGGTGACATCTCAACTCCTAACGTTATTAAACCTGCCTATCATCTGTCAGGTCCCATCCTCGACTCAACAACAAACAAACCGTGAGCTGTCGACGTATGACCGACCTGCGACATGAACCTTTCATAAGTTTACACACAATACACTGACGTACACTTCAGAGGAAATCTGTAGTGTGCATAGACAGTGCCTTTGAACGCTGATCAAGGGATCATTTTTTATTTAGCTGGTAATTAGGTTGATTAGCTTGTAACGGGAATATATTGCGTCACAGAGAGTACATTGACTTATTTTCTATTTCCATGTAGTGGGTCCTACAAATTAAACTCCTGGGCCCAAAAAAATGTACTCTCGGACGACAACATAGCAGATACTAGCAGATACAGATAGCAGATAAAGAGAACGACGATGTATCCAGCTTGGTTCAGGTATATATTAGTGCACTTCAAACCATGGCTGCTGAGGGTCTGTATGTGGTAGTGTTGTGAGATCTCTGTGACATAGTTGAATGAGAAAGCCCCCCCCCCCCCTCCTGTGTCTGTGTCTTCGAGGCTCCTGCTCCCCTCAGAAGGTAGGATATTGATGCAGATTTGTTACATTCTTTCCCCAAGTTCGCCTGCAACTAACCACCGCGTTTCACTTTCTTGTTTTTCTTTTTTTCCGCCCTTTTGAACTGCGGAAATGCCACAAAGAGCAGGAATATCTGCCCAGGGGTCAGTGGTTGGACGATGGGGGAGGGGGATCTTGCTCGGCTGGAGGTGGGGCACTGAGTCGCTCATCTGCCTGGAGTTCTGAGATGGATGGGAAATGGAGGGAGGAGGAGTGTGGGAGTTTAGGCAGCGCTAGACCTTGGTATGCCCTGATGGTCACGTACAATCACAGGGAATCCATGTGTGAGCTGATAGAGCAGGTCATATGTGACCAGGAATGAACGGGAATTCATTATCTTAAGGAACAAGGGAGGGTGCTGACTGAGACCAGGCCTAATGCAGCACCTATACTTCAGACAGGGTTCTAATAGGACCATTTAGGACTTCCAACCTGTTATTCATGTCCATTTACAATTCATGGTTGTTATGTTAATTTAGAATCTGCTATTGAAAGTAAACTCTAACTTCACATATTTTATCCTAGTGATTAAATAATGGACCTCTACTGCCTTCTGGTTGTGCGCATGTGTCAAATAATGGAATAACGGAAAACATATACAAAATCGTACCATTTAAGTCAGCCTGATGGATTTAGGCACCATGGTATTAAAAAGGCTATTATGACCCTTCATTGTATGATACAGTGTATCATCTCTGTCCAAATGTTCAAATAGTCAAATCAGGGAACGTGTGTAGAAAGCTGATGGGAAATATTTAAGAGACTAGTAGCTGTGACTTTTTACGGGTGGATGTGTTCCGTAAATAAGATGTGCATTTTGGGCCGTAACCAATGCGTTGAAATGACTATTGTGCGAAAGGACTTGCATATCACAGTTTCAGAAATTGGGACAGTCCCATTTGTTTTATTCCCCATTTGTTCTAAATAGTTTCACCTCTATAAATGCATGAAACCTGGCCGTATCGTGAACCTGCTAAGGTATGAGAGTGAGTGTGTCTGAGGCTAAGTTAATTTCCCCTCATACACTCCTCCACCTTAGCAATGTCATAAGCTATTTTCTGCTCCACTGCAAATCCTAATTGATCGCTCTCAATCTTAGCTTTACATTGCATGGGGAGATGACATCATTTGATACCGATCATTTCGTGCAGCGCTTGCACTGTCTAGGCAAAAAGCAGATGTACACATAAACACAGAGTGGATAAATGTTTAGACCGTCATTATTTGAATTCAAACATTTTAAGGCTGACTTACCTCTAGGAGAGAGTGCCAGTCATTGTTGCATTGCGCTTCGGCAACTGTTCTGTGAAGGCCTCTAATGCTCACATGCTTCAGGGGAGTAAGTCAAATGTGAAGAGACAATAGTGTAATTTGTGAGATAAGTAGAGATAAGGCCTTGCTGTCAATCCTTTTGCACCTAGGACTGTAGCAGTGGATTATGTATGTATCCTATCCATTGACTGTTGTACTTTTGTAGCTCAATGTCACCTTTTGCCTCATTGATGAAGCAGGGACCTTTTTGTTCATATTCACCTGTCAATCAAAACAAATATTAGCAGTCATTGGAGTAAAAGGGAAAGTTCTGTCGAAATAAAGAGGTTGGTGTGTTGCGCAGAAAGGTACTGTGTGATGCGGACATACCCGTAGGAATTTGGATTGATTTACCCTCATCATGGCAGCACTCTCTTTTAACAGCACAATTATAACTCCAACGTACATCAGTCACTCTCATGTTTTATTGTCGCTCATTCTTTCAGGGTACAACAGCAGCATCCCAGCAGGCCCAGGCCCAGTGCCCTAACCCCTAGTCCTTTCCTGCCTCCTTCTCCTCTCACAAGTTGTCCTCGAGCGCTTACTAATAAACAACAGGTCAGCACCTGTGACGGCAGGTGATTTATTTGACCCTAAACAGCCATGAAGAGAGGGAGGGGCATAGAGCCAGCAGACACACTAGCTAGCTGCAGCCCTGGAGGCCTGGAAGTCAACGCCCTCACTGTAAACCACTTACCTCTTACTTTGTTCTGCTTCTCATGTGACTGTTTTCTTTATTTCCTCAGCTAAAAGATGGCTGAATCATTTCCTTTTATCCCCATGAGGTCATAAAAAGCCTGAGGATGATATAATCATGTCTATCGAGGGGGTGCGGTTGGCTGATGTCCCCAGCGTGTGACGTCACTGAACGTGGGTCCGGCCCCCTATTTGGCTCAAGACCACGGGCTTTAGGCCCCCTTGCAGGGAACAGCGGGCCACCATGCAGCAGATCAATGGCCGAGGATTAGCGCATGTTACCCCTGCGTCTGTCCATTGGATTGAGCTGATCAGACAACGCACAGTGCAGGATGTTGTCCAAGGACCTAACGAGAGTAGAATTATTGAGTAACAGGAAATTGAAAAAATTCCTGCAATGCAGATCAAAGCAATTCTGTCGCAATCTGGCCCCTCTCTGAACTCCGGCCACTGAGGTTTCTTTTTTTGTTGTTTTAATATGGGGACTATTGGTGTTTCAGACACTGCAGTACAGGCATGATGCTCTCATGTTGGTTTCCAGTCAGCAAATATCTTGTTTGTTATTAGTTAATAGAGTGCTCAATCAGTTTGATCTCTGCAGCTGTATTCTCTACCATAATAAAGATGTTACACTGTGTGGAGCCCAGGCTTCAAGTTACATTAGTTAAGCCTTATAATCAGAATAACTATCTGTATAGTGAGCAATGGGGGGGGGGGGGGCCCAAGTCAGCTTAGTATTAAATGCTAACATGGCACTGGTTTTGGCTGTGTTAGCCGTCTAACAGTTTTCAACACATGGAACATTTGGAAGTCAGCTAGTGCAGTGAGAGGAACAATTACTATTAGAGCAAGACTACTAATAGTCTGGCCTAATGGTCTCGCTAAGGTAATTGTAAGGGTAATGGCAATGTAAGTACCTTTTTTGTATTAAAACAGGGCCTTCCCTACAGCAGCATATTAATACATGTGAAGTCATGCAGAACTATTACCTGAGTGTTGGGAAGTTAACCACCATCACATACCCGTCCAGAGTTAAAAACATGAATAGTAACGTATTTATACAGTAAGTTACCGGCCAATGTCATTTCAAAGTGAAACTAGCATAGCCCAAAGAGACCACAGAGGGAGGCACAGTGGCGGTTAAGGTTGTGGTGATTACCTGAACAAGTAAGCTAAGCAAACGTTGATACGTCAAAGCAAGTCCGTTTCGGTCCAGCTTTAAGCAGCTGTCGATGAAAAGTGAAGGGAGGTATCAAGCTGTGACCACACGGCCGCCAACCCGCCAGAACCTTGAGACTCAGTAACCCAGACGTAGACTAGCGCTAAACGAGTGTGTAAAATATGACCAAACAGAGGAAAAATTACAGGTGCTTTACTTTAATATTTCAACCGCATGTGGGAATGTTTAACACGGCACTGTTAATGTGGCCCCGCCTGGCTCTTCTCGATAACAGGACTGCTGGAGCTGGAGCGGGAGGTCACTGGGTGGCTGAGAACATTTATGCCCATTAGTCAAATACCATTTGCGGGTTTGTTAAAACTTCAACAAGACTTAGAGCCGTGCTGTTCTGTGGAGGTTTGTGAATCGCTCCCTGTTCTCTATGAGCTTTATTGTGTCACGGCTCTGGGGCCTGCACAGGTAATGAGGCAGGACTTGAAAACACATCTAGTCATGGATACCACCACCGTATAGCAGACGTACTGAATACTGACTGAACACCATTTCTGTTTCTGGGCTCCATTCACTTATACTGTATGGTTATGAATCAACCCCACAGAATGAACTCCGGTAGTGCCCAACTTTCTTCTCAAATATTACACAGAGGTAACCTGCAGTCCTGTTTTTCTCTCTCTCTCTTTCACTAGAGTAGCGAGTTGATTGGAGTGTGTTTTTTTTTGTTTGAAGAGTGTAAATCTGCCAGTTCTGAGGCTCTTTCATTCACCCTCTTTGCTCACCTGAGGGATGGTTCAAAGGGTGACTCTCTGACATGGTGTGTGATCACTCTCTCCTTTATCTGCCTCCCCACATTAGCACGTAAATAAGTCTGCACTTTAGGTTCGTACGAGCTGCAGCGTGCTCAGTGCAAACAGGAGCGCCGCCGTTATCATTATTGGACAGATTTCTGACATTCTAACACTTCAGTTTCATTAGCATTCAAACGGGCTGTGTATTTGACACTGTTTATGTTTAGAGGATTTTTGGTATGCTAAGTTACCTAAGTAATGCACCTCAGTTGGTATGACTAGAATGAGTTTTCATGGGTGTGCAGCCCTCTATTAAAGTACAATTGCTACCAACAATACTCAGTAAAATCTATATTACACCAGTGTTCTACTCCTGACATTCTGAAATGAGTATGTTTTTTAGGCCATATTACAGCTAATGCTATTTCTAACGGGTCTGTTTCAGTAGCGTGCGTGCCCAGGCCTGCGGTGGGGTGACTGCGAGGTCCTGAAACGCCATTGTGATTCAAGCGGAGCTTATCACATGGGAGAGAACTGGCAGCCTCTTAGAAGGTATTATACGTGCTCTCGCTCTCTTTCCTTCTGTCTGACAGGAGTCCTTGGGATGAAAGGGAAAAAAGCACTGGAAAAAGAGACATCGTTTCCCCACATGGAGAAGTCTTTGTTTCTATTCTCTCCATCCCAAGTCTCTCCAGGAATCCTCATTTCCGCCATTCACCCACCTATCCATAGATAAAAGATGGCTGAAGGGGGGGTATTTTCTCAATGGGGACAGCTTGTAACCAGTCTGCAGAAGGGGAGTTCCACAAAGCCCAAGAGTGAGTGGAGGTTGGAACCCAGCTTTCAGACCTCTTTGAATTTGCTCGCACTGTATAGGGATGTTGGCTATAGAGGAATTTTCAAGCAGTCTAATCAGACAGTTAGCTGCAGACAGGTGCCTTGGCTGAGGCCTGATGAAAAGAAGAAACAAAATAAATCTGGATTGCTGCACTCATATGAAAACTGATAATGGAAGGGGGTGATGATACCACAATGTCTATGAGTCCATTTCAATCCAGGACCCCCCTTTTTATCCCTGCGTTGGTTTGTTCAGGGCTCTGCTAATTAAGCCTGTGTTCTTTTGGGGGGTGGCGCTTGGTTATGTCCTGGTTCAGAGAATGCCAGACTTGGCAGCTGGTGTTCCTAAAGCGGGTGCTTGGCATTAAGACGAGGGAGGGGAGAGTCCATGCCAGTCCCTGGGGAGTGGGAGGTGTTAACTTCTAATGGCTTTCTCCGCCACAGCCCTGACATCTGCAGGGCTCCCAGAAAAGAGAGAGAGAGGTTTTTGAAAAATTAATGGAGCTGAATGCATCTCACAGCGAAGAGAGGGCTGGATTAATCAGCACATTAAGGGCTAGAAATAATTATGGGAGCTGACAAGGTGCAGAGGTGCCAGTGCCAGCTCCTTTCAGGAATGCATTTTAAAAAGCAGTTTAAAAAGCCTTCAGATGTTGGCATTATCTTGCGTGACCAAATTAGGGGCAAATGAGAAAAGTTTATCTGGCATTTTGGAGTATTGGAAGAGCTTAGGCTTTCTAAATTATACAGTGTGTGTGTGCGTGTGTGCGCGTGTGTGTGTGTGTGTGTGTGTGTGTGTGTGTGTGTGTGTGTGTGTGTGTGTGTGTGTGTGTGTGCGCGCGCGCGGAGTGGGGGAAGGGATGTCGGCACAGAGAATTGTGTATAAATCCTATTTCCCTGAAAGAAAAAAACATAGGTTTCAGTAGATTAAAAGTGGGTGGTTTGTTTTTCTCTGAGGGTCGGTATAAAACTTAAAGGAGGATTAATTCAAATGGGTGCTTGAAACTATCATACTATTTGTACAAATGAAAAGTGGATGTCTTAACACCCAGAAAGAGCCAGACGGTAAACTGATTATAGTTGACCACCCATGAAAAGCATGAAGAGGGGAAAAAAGAAATGATTTAATAACCAGCATGTTTTTCTGCCTTTCAGGATTAATCTCCTATAATTTTTTCCAGGAAAGTGATTGGGCATGTGTTCTGCCTGTCACTGACACTTCTCATTTGTGTGATGATGGCTGTTTCCATCTAAACAGAATCAAGGTGATGTACACCATGGCATTGATAAGACTTAGTGAAATATCAAACTTTAAGGTATTGGCATAATTTCTATATTATTGGATCGCATCGCTTAGCTTCCTTTATTTGTCACAGTGGTGAGCATTAGTTGAGAAACAGCTGTTACAATATCTCTCAGTCCTCTTGGTCCCCTCTATAATCAGGGACCTGTGCTATTGGGGCGGCAGGGTAGCCTAGTGGTTAGAGTGTTGGACTTGTAACTGAAAGGTTGCAAGTTCAAATCCTTGTGCTGACAAGGTACAAATCTGTTGTTCTGCCCCTGAACAAGGTAGTTAACCCATTGTCATTGAAAATATGAATTTGTTCTTAACTGACTTGCCTAGTTAAATAAAGGTAAAAAATCTGCAAAATCCAAAACATTGTCTGCAAAATCCAAAACATTGTATATCAATCAATGTTTTTCAGTGTTGTGAATAGGGTTGCACATTTTGGGGGATATTCAGAGATGGAAACTTTCCGTCGGAATTAACGGAAATATATGGGAATAAACAGAAATATGTGGGAATTAATATTAATACCATTTAAATGTAGATGTTTTTTGCATTGGATATATTTACCATGTCATATGGAGACAGAAACTTTTTTTTTTCATAAGTAGACATAATTGCAAATTATTAAATCCTTCCAATAGAAATGAAAAATCAATTTTGTTACAAATTGAACTTGAACTAAATGAGTTGACTCTTCACATGAGATGATTTCACTGAACAACAAAAGGGAATTTTGAATGATCCCCAATGATCCATCGCATCTCCCAAAAACGTTTTCAACATACATCTGTAAAATGATGGTCTACAAACTTAAGCTTTGGTTGTCTTCCTCTCAGGCTTCCATGTCTTCTCCCTGGACCTCCTCAATGTCCATCTCTTGAACATCAGACTATGAGGCCTCATCTTCACTGTCACTTTCCAACCTTGTTGAGGATGGCTCGTTGTCCTGATGGCCACCAATTTTTCAACCCTTGTATTGGTAAGCCTGTTGCGTGCTTTGGTGTGTGTGTTCCCAAACAAGGACCAGTTGCGCTCTGAGGCAGCTGATGTTGGTGGGATTTGGAGGATGATGGAGGCAACAGGGGAAAGAGCCTCAGATCCACAAAGTCCCTTCCACCAGGTGGCTGATGAGATATGTTGGCATGACTGCCATATTGCATCTCCATCCCAAAGCCCTTGCTTGGAAGTGTACTTGACCAGACTTCTAAGAACCTTGCCCTCATCCAGGCCAAGGTGGCGAGACATGGTAGTGATGACACCATGGGCCTTGTTGATCTCTGCACCAGACAGGATGCTCTTGCCAGCATACTTGGGGTCCAACATGTACGCTGGGGCGTGTATGGGCTTCAGACAGAAGTCTTCACACTTTTTGATGTATTTCCGAACTGCAGTTTTCTCTGCTTGGAGCAACAGTGACGTGGGCAGGGCAGTACGGATTTCTTCTCTTACATTTGCAATCAGAGTCTGAACATCAGACAGGATGGCATTGTCTCCCTCAATCCAATCAACGGCTACTGCTATAGGTTTCAGGAGTTTCAGGCTGCTTACCACTCTCTCCCAAAATACATCATCCAGGAGCATCCTCTTGATGGGGCTGTCCATATCTGCAGACTGTGATATGGCCATTTCTTGGAGAGACTCCTTTCCATCCAGGAGACTGTCAAACATGATGACAACACCACCCCAATGGGTGTTTCTGGGCAGCTTCAATGTGGTGCTCTTATTCTTCTCACTTTGCTTGGTGAGGTAGATTGCTGCTATATCTTGATGACCCTTCACATATCTAACCATTTCCTTGGCTCTCTTGTAGAGTGTATCCATTGTTTTCAGTGCCATGATGTCCTTGAGGAGCAGATTCAATGCATGAGCAGCACAGCCAATGGGCGTGATGTGAGGGTAGGACTCTTCCACTTTAGGCCAAGAAGCCTTCATGTTCGCAGCATTGTCTGTCACCAGTGCAAATACCTTCTGTGGTCAAAGGTCATTGATGACTGACTTCAGCTCATCTGCAATGTAGAAACCGGTGTGTCTGTTGTTCCTTATGTCTGTGCTCTTGTAGAATACCGGTTGAGGGGTGTAGATTATGTAGTTCATTATTCCTTGCCCATGAACATTTGACCACCCATCAGAGAAGATTGCAATACAGTCTGCTTTCTCTATGATTTGCTTGACCTTCACTTGAACTCTGTTGAACTCTGCATCCAGCAAATGAGTAGATAAAATATGTCTGGTTGGAGGGGTGTATGCTGGGTGAAGAACAGTCAGAAATCTATTCCAATACACATTGCCTGTGAGCATCAGAGGTGAACCAGTTTCACACACAGCTTGAACCAAGACATTCATTAGCATTTCTCTGACTACGTTCCTCCATTGAGTCAAAAAAACTTCTGATTCCTGGAGGACCGTGAGCTGTTGCTATCCATAAGGTGTCGGATTCATAATTTTCACCTCGAATAGAAGTAGAGGGACTTTTGTCAGAGGTTGCTTGTTGTGAGCACTGAGGGAACTTTATGCACTTGGTCAGATGATTCTGCATCTTTGTTGCATTCTTCACATGTGATTTGGCACAGTATTTGCAAATGTACACAGCTTTTCCTTCTACATTAGCTGCAGTGAAATGTCTCCACACATCAGATAGTGCCCATGGCATTTTCCTACAACGATCAGAAAAAATGAGTAAAAAAAAACAAATACAATTCCATATACAGATAAAGAGTTAAGCAGTTAGATTAAACAACACCTTTGTAAGATAAATGTTTTAAAAAGAAACATGTATGGTGAATTAACACTCCTCAGTTAGTAGGTTCAAGCCAGCTAAAACCCACATGGTAGCAAAAACTAACTAGCAGAAATTGTTAACAGATTAGAAATGATTTAAACACACTTTGCTGTGGGCCACTATTTACTAGTTAACAAAAAATAATGTATGTCATATAACATATATTCACCCCACCTACTATTGTAATCAAAACTTACCAGAAAGCATTTAGTCCTTGGCTCAGACAGTGTAGTAGATTTGGCTCAATTGCATCTCATTAGTGTGCAACATCTTGAGAATCAGCTGTACGTGTGATGGAAGAATGCACCGTGCATGCAGAGGGTTGCAATTCCCTTTCATTGGGGTTAGTTTAACCAAAATATTCCACAAGACCTAGAATTGCCTTATGTGTATACCACAAAAAAAAGGTTCACTGTTATAAGCTAACTTTTTTGAAGAATTTAAGAAAAATTCCCCAAATATCCAGGCTTAACTTCCCATGAAAAATGTCTGTATAAATTCCGGAAATTTACCCGGAAAGTTTCCGACTCTTTGCAACCCTAGGTGTGAATCAGAAAATCAGACCTAAACAAACATCTGACCTTCATAAACCCGTTTCTTGCTGGATTGTTCTCAGTGTTAGAGAACTATGAAGTACGATATGGCATGGATTGCTTGTTACAACTCAATTTCTCTCGGACTGACGAGAGAATGTATTTCCGTTACTCATAGAGAGATGCAAATCCCTTTTCACCTCTATCATCAACAAAGCTATGAGAGATCAATGATGTAACACTCACAACGTGTTGTCATTTTTGAATGAACTGAAGAAATACAACTTGTACTGCATGCATTTAGAATACGCCTGAATTGATTACAGGTCATGATGTTTACATCGTTATAACAATATGAAAACAATAGCTTTGAAGAGGGCCAGTGAAAGACATCAAAAGATGAATGCTTGTGTGGAATGCCAAACGTTTGACTTGGACGTTTGATCTTCAAAGGCCCTGGATCAGATATGCAACTGTAAGGTTCTGTATTTATTTTCATAGACAACCTTGTGTTCTGTTTCGTTGTGTTCTTGAACGTAGCCCTGTTTCTTTGTGTTCTTGAACGTAGCCCTGTCTTTCATTTTTGTTCATTGATTTCACCTGTGTTAGTAATTCACTTTGCACATTCTTCCACTGCAAATCTACCATTCCAGTGTTTTACTTGTGATATTGTATTTACTTCGCCACCATGGCCTTTTTTTTGCCTTTACCTCCCTTATCTCACCTCATTTGCTCACATTGTATATAGACTTATTTTTCTACTGTATTATTGACTGTATGTTTGTTTTACTCCATGTGTAACTCTGTGTTGTATGTGTCGAACTGCCTTGCTTTATCTTGGCCAGGTCACAATTGTAAATGAGAACTTGTTCTCAACTTGCCTACCTGGTTAAATAAAGGTGAGATAAATAAATAAAATAAAAAATTCACCTGATGTCATCAACTCCTTATTTTAGTTCAGTTGATTCTGTTTGTGGGCTTGTGGAGTATTGTTTGTTTTGACTCTACTAAGCCTTTTCCTAGCTCGTTTGTGAGAGCCAGTTATAGCCTTCAGTCCTAGTTTTAATTCACCTGCCTGTTTGCCTACCTGCGTATGACCATTGCCTGCCTGTGACCCCGATTCCTGCCTTCTGCAAAGGCGAAATAAACACCTGCCGTGCTCTGCGTGTGAATCTACACCTTTTTCTTCCTGAGTATTCATCACAGTAACCTTGGATGGAGATCTCCATTATGGCTGTGATTCTATTTAAACACAACTGCTTGCCAGGTAATGTCAGCGTGCCTATATGACCAATCTAGGCTATGCAGTAACAGTACAAGAGTCAAACTTTGGCCGCTGTACAAACTCTGAGAAGGAGCAATTCCATTATTCAATATTTCTAAGATAATCTTGTCATAAATAATTGCAGAAGGGGTTGGTTCTACCGGTAATTCTGCACATTATTGTCCAAAGTGTAATTCTTCTTTCTCTTACCATTCTACCCAATGTTTGTCCATGACCATATCATTTTACACACCATGAAATTGATTCAAATGGCATGATTTACGGATGTAATCACATTTCGTAAATGTGATTTAACTAGTTCTACAGTTGTTCTATTGGAAAAGGTAATACTGAAAAGGTTCCTAAATTGAAAAAATAAATGGGAAGGAAACAAGCTTAATTGCCTTGAAATGAGAGAGACTCGTAGGCTGCGTTTAGACAGGCAGCCCAAATCTGATCCTTTTTCTAATAATTGTTCGGATATTTTCACATCAGGTCTTTTTCAGAGCTGATCTGATTTGTCAAAATACCAATTAGTAAAGAAAAATATCAGAATTGGGCTGCCTGTCTTACTGTAGCCATGTTATATGGTTTGGATACTAGGAACTGAAAATAAATGATAGGGGAAAAGCTAGCAAAATGTTTATTAGGAAATATAATTGATTTAGGGACATAGATTGTAGATAAGAATGAGTTCATATTGCATGTGATAGAAATTATATAGCTAGATTACCATTCAAAATGTATAACAAGACTAGAGTATAATAGAATGCAGAATAGCCTATTTTGTCAAATGGGAGTACCCTACTCTTGTGTGAGGGAGAGAATGTGTGTGTGTGTGTGTGTGTGTGTGTGTGTGTGTGTGTGTGTGTGTGTGTGTGTGTGTGTGTGTGTGTGTGTGTGTGTGTGTGTGTGTGTGTGTGTGTGTGTGTGTGTGTGTGTGTGTCTTTCACCAATCATAGCCTGTGGGTGTAATACTTACATTTTCACATTTGCGAAATCGGACAGGATATACATTTGCTTACATTTACCTGGAATTCAAATTTCCCCAAATCCACGTGTGCATGATTGTATTTCTCAGACCTCATCTGAGCCCTGCTGCTTGAGGGTCTTGGTCGGGTCAGAGCTTTATTCTACATTACAGAGACTAAACTAGTCTGATTCCTATTCTTTTTGTGCATTAAATGCTCATCGCAGTTATAAATACTGATGAATATGTTCTCACCTGCAGTGCTGATGGTTAGACGGTGAACATTGTTTTCAGAGGCAGCTGGGAAAGAAAGTGTTACGAAACTTTAACACACGAAAGACTAAATAATTTAACCCAATTCCCCCTTCGTCAAACAACACCATTTCTAATTGAAGCAACTTCACAAAGGGGAGTTACAAAATAAATCCATGGCTACTCATTAAGGCCTGCCATACCTACTATGAGAACTCTGTCTGGGGGATATTGTGTACCCACCCCAACCCCTCAGCTCTCTACGCCCGGGGGACACTTAGCCAGGGTTTGCTGTTTGAACTCACCTCTACCTCCTCTGTAAAGATGGCTAATCAGATGAGAGGCAAAAAAAAAAAAATGGCTGTTATTTATAGACCCCTTTAAAGACCTGTTTTTTTACTGCCAACCACCTCCTCACCCTCGCGCGCGTGCACGCACATGACCACACAGCAGTCAGTAAGTTGGTTGCTGTTCTTGTACTACTCATTTTAGGAGGAGGAGAGTACATGGGGCTCCGTTTTACTACTTCCCCTCCGGGCCGTGGTCATTGTGATGACAACAGACCAGAAGAGAACAAATGGATCCAATTGACTATATTCACCACCTGGTGTGTTAGTCGCCAGGCGTTTAATGAACTCTGAAGCCATGGCAGTGATCCTTCTTATCCCTATTAAATTACTATTCATCCCGTTTTTACACATACTTAGTCATTAGGTGATTGCAGCAATGGGAGTTTTGAGCAGGGAAGAAATAGAAATCTAGATTCATTTTTTTGTTGTTGTTGCAAGTCCACACAAATGATGCCGTTTTAATAGAGTCGACGTCCACTGAATGGACACCAGTATAACTGGCGCTGTGGAGTAGGTTACAGAGCAGTAACAGGTTGAATATCACAACCTCCCAATCCAAAGTAGAGCCATGTAACCAACTTGAGACCAGGTTGAACTGTTCAATCACATAGCGAGTCTTGTGACGGTGCATTTCATTTTGTGTTTGACATGCGACAGATCACTCGAAAAGTTGCTTGGTTCCCAAAAGGGCGACAAAAAACTGTTGATTGGCAATTTTTTAACATTTTATTTGTACCTTTATTTAACTAGGCAAGTCAGTTAAGAACAAATTCTTATTTTCAATGATGGTCTAGGAACAGTGGGCAGATGGCCTAGGAACAGTGCCTGTTCCGGGGCAGATTTGTACCTTGTCAGCTCAGGGGTTTGAACTTGCAACCTTCCGGTTACTAGTCCAACACTTTAACCACTAGGCTACCCTGCCACCCCTATACAATCAGTATAGGCTACTCAAAAGGATTGCAATGTCTGACTAAAGTGACTATGTAGGACTGAGTTCAGGGGCCATGGACTGGCACCTCTGCTGGCATCTGCCACGCAGCACTGCATCTGGCATGGGTGGCTAGGGGTGCTGATGATAGGAGGGTGGTGAGGCAATTAACCAATCACAGTCTAATTAGGGAGAGCTGAGAGAAAGACCCGCTCCTGGTATTTTTAATGAGGTAACTGCGGGAACCAGGAGGCTCAGGGATACAGACCGCAATGTCGACTCACAGCCGTTTAATGACACCCCTAATCCCTGCAGGGACGGCGCCACCGCCACCGCCACACACAATTGGCTTCCCCTCCATGTGGCGATATATCCCAGCAACACGTTTTTGATCGCACCCTGTGACACCAGTTAGCAGTCCCGCAGCGTTGGACAATAGGACCTAATACACTTTTGAAAAATGACACGTGTGAATCACGAGTGTTCTTTGGGGTGGTAATTTGGTCCGTTAAAATAACTGACCTCAATCAGACACTTCCAGATCATTCTTGTTACCATTGTCTTTCTTCAAAAGGTTAATGAGCTGAGAACTTTGACTTGTTGTGGCAGGAGGTGTAGAAGTTGTCTCGCCATCACCTACAGCCACCTAGAGTGGTGAAGCCCTGCGTTATTAGTGCATCACATGATAACTGGATTTTCTGAACAAAGATGATGTAATTGTAAAGATAACAAAAAGAAGAGCAAGCCATGGCAGCCAATGCACATTTTTTTGGTGTGTTTTCAGTGCGTGTGGATGTACTGAACTCCAAGCGCTAAGGATGCTTGTAGCAGTAATGCACTTATTTATTCATCCAATAGAAAGTGTTTAGTGTCATTCAAATAAAACTATCCTTTATTCACTTTAATACACAAGCTTGTGTGGTTAAAAAGCTATCTTAATTAACTTCAACCCAAAGCTAAACTGGTCTGTATAGTGAATAGCTTGAAACAGGCTAGCGTTTTTGCAAATAGTGTTCGATTGAATTCTAAACTTTATTCAAAGCTAATGCTTTACAAAACAGGTGGCAGACATTTATTTTTTGCATAGTCATTCAGAAACTATTCAGGCCCCTTAAATTTGTCCACATTTTGTTACGCTAGTTTTATTCTAAAATGGATTCAAAAAATGTTTTCCCTCATCAATCTACAGTACACACAACACCCCGTATTGACAAAGCAATTTTTTACATATTTTTTTTGCAAATATATCACATTTACATAAGTATTCAGACCCTTTACTCAGTACTTTGTTGAAGCACCTTTGGCAGTGATTACAGCCTCGAGTCTTCTTGGGTATGACGATACAAGCTTGGCACACCTGTATTTGGAGAGTTTCTCCCATTCTTCTCTGCAAATTCTCTCAAGCTCTGTCAGGTTGGATGGGGAGCGTCCCTGCACAGCTATTTTCAGGTCTCTCCAGAGATGTTCGATTGGGTTCAAGTCCAGGCTCTGGCTGGAACACTCAAGGACATTTAGAGACTTGTCCTGAAGCCACTCCTGCATTGTCTTGAATGTGTGCTTAGGGTCTGTGTCCTGTTGGAAGATGAACCAGTCTGAGTGCTCTGGAGCAGTTTTTCATCAAGTATCTCTCTCTACTTTGCTCCGTTCATCTTTTCCTCGATCCTGACTAGTCTCCCAGTCCCTGCCAATGAAAAACATCCCCCACAGCATGATTCTGCCACCACCATGCTTCACCGTAGGGATAGTGCCAGGTATCCTCCAGACGTGACACTTGGCATTCAGGCCAAAGAATTCAATCTTGATTTCATTAGACCAGAGAATCTTGTTTCTCATGGTTTGTAACAGGTTTGAAGGTAAGACCCAGGTGCAGACAATCAGGGCAGGCAGAGGTCAGTAATCCAGAGTAGTGGGGTAAAGGTACAGGACGGCAGGTAGGCTTAGGGTCAGGTCAGGCAGAGGTCGGTAATCCAGAGTAGTGGGAAAAAGGGACAGGACGGTAGACAGGCTCAGGGTCAGGGCAGGCAGAGGTCGGTCATATAGAGTTGTGGGGCAAGGGTACAGGACGGTAGGCAGGGTCAGGTCAGGCAGAAAGGTCAAAACCGGGGTAAACTAGGAAACAGACACTATAATAGACAGGACAGGAGCAAGGGAAACAATGCTGGTAGGTCTGAATGAACCAAATGAACTGGCAACAGACAAACAGAGAACACAGGTATAAATACATAAGGGATAATGGGGAAGATGGATGACACCTGGAGGGGGGTGGAGACAATCACAAAGACAGGTGAAACAGATCAGGGTGTGACAATCCTTTAAGTGCCTTTTGGCAAACTCCAAGTGGGCTGTCACGTGGCTTTTACTGAGGAGTGGCTTCCATCTGGCCACTCTACCATAAGGGCCTGATTGGTGAAGTGCTGCAGAGATGGTTGTCCTTCTGGATTGTTCTTCCATCTCCACAGAGGAACTCTGGAGCTCTGTCAGAGTGACCATCAGGTTCTTGGTCACCTCCCTGATCAAGGCCCTTCTCCCCTGATTGCTCAGTTTGGCGGTTTTCCCAGCCCTAGGATGAGTCTTGGTGGTTCCAAACTTCTTCCATTTAAGATTGATGGAGGCCACTGTCTTCTTGGGGACCTTCAATGCTGCAGACATTTTTGCCTTGACTCAATCCTGTTTTGGAGCTCTACGGACAATTCCTTTGACCTCATGGCTTGGTTTTTGCTCTGACATGCACTGTCAACTGTGGGGCCTTATATAGACAGGTGTGTGCCTTTCCAAATCATGTCCAATCAATTGGATTTACAACAAGTGGACTCTGATCAAGTTGTAGCATCATCTCAAGGACGATCAATGGAAACAGGATGCACCTGAGCTCAATTTCGAGTCTCATATCAAAGGGTCTGAATACTTGCGTAAAAAAACTTTCTAAAACCCTGTTTTCACGTTGTTGTCATTATGGTTTTTTTTTTTTTTTCATTTAATCCACTTTAGAATACGGCTGTAACGTAACAACATGTGGAAAAAGTGAAGGGGTCTGAGTACTTTCCGAATGCAGTGTTTATGACATGACAGCTTTTGCAAAGTGGGTTCAGTCCTGTATTTCTTCTCACATGTATCCTACAAGTGCCTCAAGCCTCATCTAACAATGCCAACATGCATGTGTTTTAGCGCAATCATCAAAGACATTGATTCCCAAACCCCTTTTTTGTTTAGTTCTCTTGTTTATATTCTAACAGTCCCTAATTAGAATGAGTGGGAGAACTTGGATGGCTTGAATTCTTGATCCTCTCCCCAGACTCAAACTCAACAGGCCTTGGTGTGCAGAAGAACATATGGGAAAGGATTTTCAAGTATAAATTCATAAACACGAGAATCCAAAAACCGCACATTCCATTCTTGAGTTTGGTGGTCTGAAGAAGAGAGTACTTGTCGCCATCCCATTTGGCACCAACCCGATTCTGAGAAGTTATGCATTTAGCAGGGAATCTCCAAGCAAATACATAGTCATCAAGAGCGACACCTCAATATGCTTTAAGTGATCGGTTTTAACTGATCATAGTTCAGCCGAGATCTACAGACCTAAACAAGGAGGACTCAAAGCACAACCCTTTTCCAAATCAGTCAGCTTTGCCTTTGTCTGGAAAATATGCTCATTTTCCTTGTCTGGGTAATAATTTACAGATTTGTTCTCTCACAGAGAATTTTCAAACTGAGATAAGTAACTACTTTAGTCTTAGCAAGACATCGGGGCTATACAGAACAAGTCTTTGTTCCTGCATATGCTCTTGTTTAGAAGCAGTTTCCTATACCTGAGATTCCAACATGTTCTATGGAAAGACCACTCTCTATTGGGGGTCAAGACTGATACCAAAGATAGCAAATGATTGAGAACAGACATATGGAACAGACACATTCTATGATTTTTTGGGTTAATTTTTTTCTTCGAGGTTCCAAGACATCTCTACAAACTGCTTCTACACTATACAGACAAACAGACAAATACCTCTTTCTCTCTCCCCTATCTCCCCTCTGTCCCACACACACACACACACACACACACACACACACACACACACACACACACACACACACACACACACACACACACACACACACACACACACACACACACACACTTCTCCTTTCTCACCATCTTTCACTCTGAGCCTCTGATCCAGATGTGCTGTGCTCCCGGCGCAGTCTGAGCTGCCAGCTGAGGCGAGAGCGTTACCCTGGCGAGGAGAGACAAGGCGAGATGAAAGAGACAGAGAGAGAGAGAGAAAGAGAGAGAGAGAGAGAGAGAGAGAGGACGGATCCTTTTCTCCCTGACGTCTTTATTGGGAATCCAGACTAGGAGCTCGTCATGAGGCTAGGAGATCCAGCCTATTGAGGCCCTCGCTCCAGGAAGCTGACCCCAAAATGTGTTTATATCCTGTTTAACATCAGAGAGGGCCCCCTGCTCACTTACTGTGTCATTACTGACACATGCCTCATGCTCGTCCCTCTTCTAAAAGTAGGTGGAAAACGCAGTGAAAATCCCTCTGAGTTTATACAGCTCATAACTAACTGTAAATTACTCTTTGTGATATTGTAATGGTCAGTGGTAGAATGTCAGTGGTAGAATAAGTGGGAGTTGAGTGTATTCACTGCAGGCCAACGTGTTTGTATCAGAGTGTTTTATGATTCCAGGTACGAGGGGTTTTATCATTTTTGCCTTATCAGCCCAGTGTAAGCCCATGATGATGGAACGGAGGAGTTTTTTAGTGAAGAGGCAGTCCAAGGAGGGCAAACCTCTAAGGGTGGCTCCTCATATGTCTATCCAAGAGGATTATGGGGATTTGATGTATATTCACCTATCTGAATGAAATAGAGGTCGCCGGGAATCAAATACTGTATATAAGGCAATGGGAAAGAAAAAATGCTGAGTTTGGTATGCATTTGAGAATTGTGTTTTATTAAATGAATAAAGCCTTCAGATTTAAAAAATAAACGGCCATTTTTGCATTCCTAACACAAAGGCAATTTGTATTGTATTCAAATAGAGACAGAACAAGTCAAGAGACAGGGCCATGTTCACCCACTCATCACATTCTGAATCCCTGTAGGCTTTATGCTGTGGCAGTGAGAAGTGCATATGATGAACCGCCAATGAAAACAGATATAGGGTGAAGCTCTTGCTCTCTGATGCCCCATCACTCTTGACAAATGGACCACTCGCAGAAAGCCCTTCTTTGAGTGAGTTGTAACTTTCGGCAGCCCCTCGCAGGTGTGGGTGATCTTTCATCCCCCCCCCCCCCCTCTTTCTTTTCCTCCCTCCTCCACCTCACCCTACTATCTCTGGCATGCATCAAAAGCGAACGTACCGCCCCAGGTTCAGATTAACTCCACTCTGACAGACCAAAGAGCCTCCCCTCCTCCTGCCCCTTTTCACCTCAACTCACGCATCTCCTACAACAGGGGAAATTAGGGCTAGTTTAGCAGATCTTACAGCACCACTAAACACCGCCCCAGATCGCTGACTGATTGCCTGGCTGGCTCAATCCCATTGTCCCCCTCCTTCACTTATCTTTGCCTCTGGCCAAAAGCAGCTTCTCTAGGCCTGCTCCTATCCTCTACCATATTCTCTCTCTCTCTCTCTCCTTCTCTCTGTCAATCTCTCTCACTAACACACACACGCCCCCTCTTTTTCCACCCTCTCTCTCCAACTTGTCCAGAGAAAATATATAACACAGTTTATTGTTGAGTTAACAGGCTCCACAGTGTGAATAGATAGCATCAGCTCAGAGACTTGCCATGACACAATGTTTGCTTTGTGGTTTTCCAAAGCGACAGACTCCGTTAATGTTTACTTTAATTGTGAATTAAAAGAGACCTCATGCTCTGTTTATCACAAACTGTTAGCTATTGGAAAACTTCTTCATGGGTTAGTTTTTAGCTGTTACAAATTTACCAGGACAGTTTTTGCTCTGTGTCCCCAAGTGGGCCTGATCCCCCATGATTTCAATATGTGCCTTTAAATATCCAAATGAAGATACATTTGGTTAATTTTGATATTCAGGGAGATCGTTTGAAAGTGTGTTACTCTCAATTACTATAGGAGCGCTCATGATTGTTTAGTGTGGATTAATTGCTTAAGGAGAGAGTTCCATTATAGAATTAAAACTCATCTCTTAAGACGTCTATTAAATTGTAACAACGTTTCTAATTATTACTGTCGGGGCAATTACAGATGTTCAACCTTTACCAAACGGTTTAAACCCCTTTGCTTGGGTGAGACCTATCATTTGTCTCTCTTGTCAGCTTCCTGTTTTGCTGAGCGACTCCCCTGACCTGGCAAACCTTCTGCTCCCAAAAGCACTTTCCCTTTCCCCATTCTGAGTGAGGTCGGGAGGGTGGGGGTGGGCTAACTCAATCTGACCCATTGCTCAGGTCAGTGAGCTGCTCACTGGGTCTATCCAAACACAGAGGTTTGTTTTGCTAAATCTGTGGAAAGAAGAAGTACCCTCTTAAATCAATGCTTTGCTCACTGCACCGCACATGCAAGGCAAAGGCTGGCACAACACTAGCCAGATCCTGCAAGCATTCCTCTCACCATGGAGGAAGAGAGGTTAGGATACGCAGGATACGCAATCGGGACAAATCTATCTCATGGGTATATACAGTGTATTGACGTATATTCATTTCCATATAATTGTTTTATGTATACCATGTCACGTTACATTTGATTTTTTAAATATGTGGCTACGTGCCTCGGCACTTACAGTACATTAACAAGAATTCACTGGTCCTGTACAAGTTCATTTATGCATATGTGTGTATTTATTCAAATCCATAACCATTTCATAGCTACAGTGGGAGGAGATTAGATGGCACACTGCAGTGGGTTGTGAGCCCATTGTCGCCAGATGTTGAGTTATCTCAGGTTTGACATGGGAGAGTGTATCTCTGCTGTTCAGTTGTCACTCGATCTGAAGAGGAATGTAGAAACAACACCGATGCATTGTTCCTGTTTGAGTGAGTGTTTGTAATGGCAAGAAGAGAAATGATTTCATTACCTGGATGAGGCATTTAAACAGCTTTGAAGTAGTTGTGAGACTTTCTGTGCACTAAATTGCCTTGTTACGTAAAGGCCAGATGCATTTCAGATTGCAAAGGTGAATTGTCATTTAGATGTAATTTTATGGCCGGCCGAAGGCACATTTGTGAATGAACAAAGTCTAGCGACAGGTACTTTGCGTCCACTGAGACAGTGTAATGTAATGCCCCTTTACCAGACATTGGAATGGAATTTAAATGGGACTGTTTTGTCCTGTATCTCAAGCACATGTTTTGGATATTTTACCTTCCAACCTGCATAAATGCCCTCAATTAAATGTTAACCTAAATAATGACATTAACAGTTGTATGCGGCTTCTGATTAACAACTGGTCACTGGTGAAAGGGCTCTTGTTGTGACAGTAAACAAAGGCTTTAATTCTAGATAATGGTTTACTCCGTGCCTTGCTCAGGGAGATGCAATGGCCAGTCTCAGTTGCTTAATTACCACCCTAATTTGTATTAGCGCTGGCTATCCTCTCAGGGATAATTATGTATCTAGTGTGTGGGAGAGCTTAATGAGGTTAAACCTAAGTCTTTAAATAAAATAAGGGTTCAGCAGCCTCACTCTGGGGGGAAAAAAAACGTCCACTCCAGTTTTGTTACTAATATTTATTGTCTTCTTGATGTTTATGGGGCTTTTAAAGTGGTGCGAGGCATCTCCGTGAGTCCATTTTCAACATCGGGCAACAGGAGCACTAGCTACCTGAAGGCCACACGTTAAGGGCAGAAGGCCACGGGGTTGTGCTGAGCCTCTTAAAGATGACACTTCCTTTGCTAGTGGCATTTCAGGGCTCTCGCTGAGTGCACTGGCCCTACACGTGATAAAAATCAAAGAATGGTCTTATCAGATCCATGTCGTCCTCCTATATTCACTGTGCCATTGCTTCCTCCTGTGACATTTCCAAGGAACACAGACCACTTAGCGACGTGCAACAAAAGTCAAAGTACGGTGAAACTAATCCTGTTTGGTAGATGTTGATAGCACTGATAAGGGCTCTCGCCTGGGTCTCGATATCTGGATTTTTCACACGTTATCATAAAAATGCAATATCTGTCTCTCTCTCTCTTTCTTTATCCTCTTGTATGTAAATGATACCTAACCTGTAACATACTACTCATTCATTTCCCCTTGTGATCAAACATAGTAGGCTACATGGCTAAAAATCCTCCATTTAATAACTAAACCCCAACCACCTGGGTGCTTGGTTGCTCGGCACCTAAGTTGTTTTTTACTGAGGGTAAGGAAGGAAAACCATCTCATCTGTGACTGGGGGGATTTCTTAGTGAGAAAAAGATAATTGCTACCCATAGGCCACAGAGGGTTGATTTACAACTGCTAATATTTAGGATTCCTTGAGCCGTTCTTCAGCTTCTTTATCTCCCAACCCTGCCTGTGGCGCTGAGGAGAGAGGGGTCACGGTGGACGATGAGGGATGGGCTCGGCAAACTCTCCACTCAGAGACTAATGTGTGAGGAAGCAGCTAGCTTCCACACAGCAACAGTGTAGGTCAGTTCAGAGCTGACAAGCGCCTGCTGTTCTTAGCCAGCCCTGCACACAACCTGTCTAGATCTATGCCTCTCTGTTTTGGAAGGAGATACTCCCTCTTCTCCACACCAGTTTCCCTTGCAGAGTAGAAGACTACTAGAGTAGGCGGAGACCAATGTTACAATGCTCTTAACATGATGCAGGTTAGTGTTTTTCATCATTGTTCTGGAGGCAGCTCTACGGAGTGGTCACTATCCGGCACAGCCACAAGGTCAAACAATTGGGTTTTAAACCTGAAACTAACCTTAACCCTAACCTTAACCATGCTGCTAACCCTAATGCCTAACCCTTACCATAAATTAAGACCAAAAAGCACATTTTTGATTTCATGAATTTTTACAATATAGACAATTTTGACTTTGCAGCTGGCTTATCTAACCATAAATTGCTCAGTTCTGCCTCCAGGACAAGAGTCATGATAATAAACTTCAATCTGCATGTGATATCAAGAATACATATTGCGTCATACAACATGGACTTCACGCAACATTCAAAGCCTGAGCTCTACCCAGACTCACCCTAGCCATCTCTACATTAGCACATGACCCTGTTCTCATTGGCCTGGTTCTTAACCTGCGTAACAGGTTTGAGAGTTTTTAGTGACAACATGACATTTTCCCCCGTCAGAGTAGATTATAAGAGTAGCTAGACAGCAGGTGTGCGTATGTGTGCAAACAAGCTTGTGAGTGTGTGTGTGTTTGTTTAAACGTTTATGTTTGTCCTCATCCAGGTCAATACTATGTTGGTAATGTTGATTATACACTGAACAAAAATATAAACGCAACATGTAAAGTGTTGGTCCCATGTTTCATGAGCTGAAATAAAAGATCCCAGAAATTTGCCAGATGCACAAAAAGCTTATTTCTCAAAAATGTTGTGCACAAATTTGTTTTCATCCCTATTATTGAGCATTTCTCTTTTGCCAAGATAATCCATCCACCTGACAGGTGTGGCATATCAAGAAGCTAATTAAACAGCATGATCATTATACATTTGCACCTTGTGCTGGGAACAATAAAAGGCCACTCTAAAATGTGCAGTTTTGTCACACAACACAATGCCAAGTTTTGTTGGGAGCATGCAATTGGCATGCTGACTGCAGGAATGTCCACCAGAGCTGTTACCAGAGAATTGAATGTTAATTTCTCGACCATAAGCAACCTCTAATGTCGTTTTAGATAATTTGGCAGTACGTCCAACTGGCCTCACAACCACAGACCACGTGTAACCATGCCAGCCCAGGACTTCCACATCCGGCTTCTTCACCTGCGGGATTGTCTGACACCAGAAACCCAAACAGCTGATGAAACTGTGGGTTGGCACAACTGAAGAATTTCTGCACAAACTGTCAGAAACCCTCTCAGGGAAGCTCACCTGCGTGCTCGTAGTCCTCACCGGGGTCTTGACCTGACTGCAGTTCGGCGTAGTAACCAACTTCAGTGGGCAAATGCTCACCTTCGATGGCTACTGGCACGCTGCAGAAGTCTGCTCTTCACGGATAAATCAACAGCCTGATCAACTCTATGCGAAGGAGATATGGTGCGCTGCATGAGGCAAATGGTGGTCATATCAGATACTGACTGGTTTTCTGATCCACGCCCCTACCTTTTTTAAAAGGTTTCTGTGACTAACATATGCATTTCCAGTCATATGAAATCCATAGATTAGGGCCTAATGAATTTATTTAAATTGACTGATTTCCTTATATGAACTGTAACTCAATAAACTCTTCGAAATTGTTGTATGTTGTGTTCATATTTTTGTTCTGTGTAGTACCTGAACAAAGGTACATCATTTTGGGGGGAGGGAAGCATGGTTGGAGGCGAAACAGGAAATGAAACGCCTTGGCCTGTCTGTCCATGCTTATCCTGAAGCTGACCGGGAGGCAGGAGGGCAACAGTGAGCGTGCTCAGCTGTGAGGTCATGGGTTCAAAACCCAGGTGTTGTGCATTGCAGCAGGACACTTCCAGTCTAAACAGTGCAAATGATTTAGTGGAATGCAAAGGCGAACTCAGGATTAACGAGGCCTGGCCTAATAATAAGCAGTTGTTTTTTTTACTGTATCTGTGAGAGACATCAATTTGGCCACCCTATGTAAATAGAGGCAATATGTCCCCATCTATCTCCTGTGTGGTCATTTAGGCTGTTATATTGGTGTCCTCAAAGGTAATACAATTGGTCAGAGAAGTCCAGTAGAACCCTACATGGCAGTCAACTGCCCTCAGGCCATAAATAGCTCGAGCCATTTGTCCTGGTTTGAAATACAGAATCAAGGTTGACATAACATGCATATGTACAGTAGACCTGTATAGTGTAATAGAGTACAATAAAGAAGCTTAAGAAAATGTCTGCAATCAATATCGTTATTTTGAAAATAATTATCAATATAGGTCTTATGAGAAACATTATTTGATTTCCAAAATGAAGATATGTGAGAGAAATGAAACGCTGATAGTAAAATAAATGTGTGTTCCCTGGAACGCACCGGCCTTTCTTTTTGATGCCATTTCCATTTATTCTTTTTTTCTTTCACTCTCAGAGATGTCACTTTGTCAGAAAAAAATGTATTCCTGCATATCCCAGCTTTTAATAATAATCATTTTTCTGCCAGTGCCGAAACCTTATGGAGGGATAATCTGAGATAAATATGGTTAATTGAGGCCAGGTGAACTTTCTTTATCAGCACCACAGTCAACCAATCTGAAGTAAACGTGATAATTAGAATAGAGCTGTCTTCCCTGTTAGAATACTGAGTTGCCTGTCTTTCTGCTGTTCACAGGGTTCCACCCATAGTCTACCAATCTTATAATAGGAGATCACAACACACGCATGTGTGAAACACCTTTTTACATCCTTCTTTATGATGAGTTTATATACATTGGCTATCTCGGTAAGCATCTTCATATTAATTATTCACACACAGAAGGAAAAATGGCTGAAAAGTTCTGGATGACAATGCAGTTGCAGATGCTTAGGATTCAGTTCTTACACAATAGTGATTTAAGAAAATCCAAGTCTTCCTATTCCATTACTACAGCATCCCTATTAGGAAGTCATCAGCTGACTTCCTAGTAAGGATTCCATACATAACAGCCTTTCTCAGATGCCAAAAAAGTACTACAACTTTTTTTTTTTTACAACGCTTTGATGAAACACCAGATATTAGGCAAATGGAAAACTTGTCGAAACAGTAAATCTCTCCTTTCACTCAGAAAGTATTTACACTGCAATATATTTACGAGAGTTTAGAGAGAGAAAATACTGGTGTATACTCATATTGCTGTACTGCAAAGCTGCACATTTTTCACGTCTTCCATCCCTGTTGGAAGCGTACGAGACAGCCACTAGAATTACCCCCCTCCGAGCAGAAGTAAGTCAACAGAATTGTCGCGGCAAGCCAAATGCTTGTAGCCCTTTCCTGCAGTCAAATGACCTAGTGGCCTCATGGGTAGAATGTTATTCAAATGTTTCATAATTTCATAATTAATTAACATTAAACTAATTTAAACGCCTAAAATCCGGTGTTTCTTTGTCAAACGGTTTTGTTTTATTTCAGTCTTCTGTGATGTATATAAATTGTAATGTTGGGATGCAAACTCAAAATGTAATACATTTCAACTTTACATCTGACATGGTACAAGTGTCTTCTTTTTTTTAAGCTCATAACCATGTGTGTGACGTGTGTACTTTTGTTTCAAAGTAGATTTGTTTCAGACTACCAAGAAACACCCTATTTTATCCCACTGCAGTAAAAGGCTGAACAAAAAAATCTTAATAGCAATGTATTTTCTTTATATTTGGGACTTGTTTTATAGAGTTTTTACCTGAAATTGCAGTAATAGCCTGTTACATTCTGAAATTGTCACAGTAGCGTAAAGAAAAATCTAAGAAAGCTGGTTATTTGAAGGCAACAGCAAGCACGATCAACTTTCCAATGAATTAACCACATTTTCATTCACAATTAGCTTTTTGCTCATGTAATGATTTACCTGATATTGGTCAAATCAAGTCTGGTTTGTTCTAATATGATATAACAATTTGCTTTTATGTAATGTAATGTAAACACCATCTAGCTATGGTTTAGCTAACATTAGCCAATGTTAGCATTCCGCTAACTAGTAGGTGATAGGGCCTCATCTATGATCTGAGGAGGATGTAGAAATAATTTTGTTTATCTTGACACCTAGCTCAAATATAAAATACACTGTACGAATAAATTACTGTACTTTTATATTTGTATGAGAAAAACGACACTGGACTAGGTGCAAATTGGAAACCGCATATCCTGAGGCAGCATTTATTGTAGCTGGGAAATCTGAGGAAAACGTTACCAACATTCTATGAACACATCTCCTGTGCATCACTTGCATCACGGACTCTGGATCACTGCTACTCTCCCTTCCAGGACGGCTACAAGGCCCTCTGCCCGGCCTCACTTCGGCAAATCAGATCATGCCTCCATTCTGCTCCTCCCCACCTGAAAGCAGGAAGCACCCATGGTAAAGACTGTTCAATGTTGGTCTGACCAATCTAAACACCTTTGCCCTTCTTCGAGGAAAACAAAATCGACCTACTAATGCGGGCCCCCCGCCTCTCATGATGACTGTGTGCTTTTGTTCTCCGTGGCCAACGTGAGTAAGTCAATTAAGCATGTTAACACTCGCAGGGCTGCCGGCCCAGATGGCACTCCAATCCGGGCCCTCAGAGCATATTCAATCTCTCTATAATCCCAGTCTGTTGTCTCCACTTCTTTAAGATGTCCACCATTGTTCCTGTACCCAAGAAAGTGAAGGTAACTGAACTAAATGACTATCGCCCGTAGCACTCACTTCTGTCATCATGAAGTGCTTTGAGAGATTAGTTAGGGACCATATCACCTCCACCTTACCCAACACCCTAGACCCACTACAATTTTCATACCGCCCCAACAGATCCACGGACGACGCTATCGCCATTGCACTGCACACTGCCCTATCCCACCTGGACAAGAGAAATACTTATGTAAGAATACTGTTCATCGACTACAGCTCAGTCTTCAACACCATAGCGCCCTACAAGCTCATCATTAAGCTCAGTGCAACACTACTGTAAATGTGCCCATGAAATGTGTGTGCTACCCTTTCTGGGGGCATATGTACAGCAGTGCTGCACAGTATACTGAAATGTCAGTAGTATCACAATAAAATCCTTTGCACATGAGATGCTCACACACAAGGATGCACGTTTTAGACAGAGGGTGCAGTCACTGAAACCTGCTGCAACCTTGCTGAGCCTGATAAAGAAGTGTTCAAAAAAAAATCTCATGTTGAACATTTTGTCAAATTGTAGTATTGCTTTACTCCCAAAGTTTCAGTATACTGTACAACACTACTGTAAATGTTCCCTGAAAGTGTATGTGCCTCTGCCACACACTTTTCAGGGGCACGTGTTTTTACCGGTACTATCGAATGTAGCAAGGTACTGTTCTCCTGCAACAAGGAAAACATGTTTGTCCGCTTATCTTAGTTGGAAGGGAAGTAGCTACCCCTTTCTCTTCGTCTCTGTGACCTTTACCTGAATATCACCCACCATCTTAACTGTGCATAATATTACCAGATCTGTGAGTTGTTTACAGAAAGGCAACAACCTGTCTGTCTGCTATGGGCAGCTCAGCAATGGGACCGACTGCGGCCACTGCGTTCATGGACACACCCACCTTTTGGAATGCAACGGCCATACTGTAGCTCTTCTTCGTCAGGTTCGGCAGCCGCTGATATCTGGTGACAATGTTTTTGATGTTGCCTGCTGAAGAAATAGAAAAGCGGAATAGAAGGGCAATGTACATTGTCCATGTCATCACCACTCTACTAAAATGTTTCAATATGTGCGACTCCTCCTCGCATGCAAAAGCAATCCAGACGGCTCATCGTGTTTGGCGGATTATCCTGCACTCATGGCATGTTGGGTTGCTGAATGTGGGCGTATCGTCAATGGGATTTTGTGCGAGACGTGAAAATTAAACCATATATAATATATGCAATTAAACAGACGTCATAATTTGAAATAATGTTGCCTACCTTTTTTTCATCATCCCGCCCAGTAGCTGTTTCAGAAATGCCTCAAGGTCTTCCACCCGAGCCTGGAGGATCTCTGCTTTATTCTTCCATTGAACCAACTCCTGGTTCATCAGCTTCCTTTTTTTCACTTGAACTGGAACAACATGAAAGATTAAAACACTGAACAAAAATATAAACGCGACATGTAAAGTGTTGGTCCCAGATCCCAGAAATGTTTGATGCGCACATAAAGAGGATTTCTTTCAGATTTTGTGCACAAATTTGTTTACATCTTATGGAGGATTTCTCCTTTGCCAAGTTAATCCATCCACCTGGCAGATGTAGCATACCAAGAACAGCATGATCATTACACAGGTGCACCTTGTGCTGGGGACAATAAAAGTCCACAATTCCACATTTGTCTCAAGTTTTGAGGGAACGTGCAATTGACATGCTGACTGCAGGAATGTCCACCAGAGCTGTTTCCAGATAAATGAATGTTCATTTTTCGACCATAAGCTGCCTCCTTCGATGTTTAAGAGAATTTGGCAGTACGTGCAACCGGCCTCACAACTGCAGACCAAGTGTATGGCGTCATATGGGCGAGCGGATTGCTGATGTCAACATTGTGAATAGAGTGCCCCGTGGTGGCGGTGCGGTTTTGGTATGGGCAGGCACAAGCTACGGACAACGAACACAGCTGCATTTTCTAAATTGTCATTTGAATGCACAGAGATACTGTGACAAGATCCTGAGGCCCATTGTCGTGCCATTCATCCACTGCAATCACCTCATGTTTCATCATGATAATGCACAGCCCCATGTCGCAAGGATCAGTACATAATTCCTGGATGCTGAAAATGTCCAAGTTCTTCCATGGCCTGCGTACTCACCAGACATGTCACCTGTTGAGCATGTTTGGGATGCTGTGGATCGACATGTACGACAGCGTGTTCCAGTTCCCGCCAATATCCAGCAACTAGCCATTGAAGATGAGTGGGAAAACATTCCAAAGGCCACAATCAACAGTCTCTATCAGATGTGTCATGCTGCATGAAACAAATAGTGGTCACACCAGATACTGACTGGTTTTCTGATACACGCCACTACGTTTTTTCAAGGTATCAGTTTCCCAGTCATGTGAAATCCATAGATTAGAGCCTAATGAATTTATTTAAATGAACTGATTTCCTTAAAGGAACTGTCAATTCTTTGAAATTGTTGCATGTTGCATTTATATTTTTGTTCAGTTTAGTTAGGGGAAAAATATAGAAGGGGAAAGTTCATAATGGCAGACATTATAGATTCAAGTGGCATATTTGTTCCAGACAATCTTTATGTTTTTTTATTTACTTTTTATTAACTATAGCACCACCGAGGGGGCAATGAGTGCCAAATTTGGTCATACTAACCTACTAACCATATCAATGACTAAAAAGAGAAGGTGTTTTACAATATGAACTCTTGAAAAGATATAAAGAATTCAGATAGGCTACCAACCAGCCAAAATACACGTTTTAACAATTGTTTTTCTGAGAGATTGACCACAAGGGAGAAGAAAAGAAGAAACCAGCTAAAAACAAGAAAAGTGTTTCTGACCCCTAACAAGACAGGATCTATCCATGGGTATTGCTGGGTAACTAGCTGAGATGCAGCCAGCTGCAATCCCACAGCACGGCCTGCCATTAAAACTGGCCTTTCTCTAAAAAAAGGAAAGGAATCTAGAAAAGAAGAAAGGGAAAGGGAGCTAGGAAAGGAGGAAAATAAGCTCAGAAAAGATAGGAGGATGGGAGCTATGGAAGGAAATTAAGAAAATGAGCTGGGAAGGGAAGCTAGGAAAGGAAAAAGTGAGCTAGGAAAGGAAATAAGGAAAGGAATGGAGGAAAGGGGAGGGAGATAGGAAATAAGGAAAGTGGGTTAGGAAAGGATGAAAGGAAGATCAGAAAGGATAAAAGGAAATTAGATGAGGAAAGGTAGTGAGGAAAGTAAAGTCGGAAAGGGAACAAGGGAACAAGAAAAGGGGGAAAGTAAAGGAGATAGAAAATTAAATAAGGAAAGGGAGCTATGAATGGGAAGTTATATAGGAAAGGAAGGAGAGGAATAACAAAGTAAAGGAAGCTAGGATAGGATGAAAGGCAAGGGATCAATGACATTAGGTAGGAAAGGAAGCTAAGAAAGGAGGAAAGGAAAGTTCATATGTATGTGGTAGGGATTAACCACCGTCAGTAGCATTGGTTTAAGTAAGAGGCCAGATTTTTTTGTGATAGGCCAATTAAAGTGACAGGCTATGCTGCAGTATTGGAGCTGGATTATATAGAGCTAAGAAGCTAATACCTCTAATCCAGGGCATCAATCAACTGTTCTGTCGCACGTGCAGCCCATCAACACCCTGGACCAAAGCTAGCTAGCTGGCTAATCGCTCTTAGTATAATTCGAAATATTTTAAGATAATACACTGCTATAACTAGCTTGGCTAACTAGCTATATAAAGTATGTGATCAGTAATATTAACTAGCTAGCCAGCTATAACACTGACATTTTGTTGTCCACATGTTTTGGGCAAGGGGCCCCTTTTGTGATAGTAAATTCATCAGGGACCCCCACATAGTCAGAACACAACTCGAGTGAGATATACAAAATAAAAAATAAAAACATACAACAAATTTTACTCTCACCTCGGCAGTGCGTGGCTGGATGAACCAAGTCTCGGGCCCTGCGAAATAACATTTTAACAACCTGTCTTTTGGCATCGGAGATCCATTTTTTCAGGTTTCAAGCTAATTCACTGCAATTCTACACATTTTGTCATGGGGAAGAGAGATTTGTGTTGTTGTTGCAGATTTAAAGCTACATTTAACTAGATTAATAATGTTACATTGTATGGTTTTACACCCTCTAAATGTATTCCATGGATCCCTTGTTCAAAACTTCTTTAATCTGTCTGCAACGTCATGCACGTTGGACGCGTCCATGAAATTGGAGTACGCAAATTCTACTCAAATCGTCCACCAATTACATTCAAAACCCTATCAATTTTTCCAACCTGGCCCTTTGCATGCATCCGATATAATGGGTTGTTTGGTTAGAATACTAATTACAATTACCACATTTTGTTGATGCTTTTTTTTAATGTTTTTTTATTTACTTTTTATTAACTATAGCGCAATGAGTGCCAAATTTGGTCATACTGACCTGCTAGCCATATCTGTGACTAAAAAGAGAAGGTGTTTTACAATCTGTACTCTTGAAAATATACAAAGAATTCAGATAGGCTACCAACCAGCCAAAATATACAACGTTTTAACAATGTTTCTTCTGAGAGATTGACCACAATGGAGACAAAAACAAGAAACTTAGCTAAAAACAACAAAAGGGTTTCTGACCCCTAACAAGACAGAATCTAAACATGGGTATTGCTGGGTAGCTAGCTGAGATGCATCTAGCTGTAATCTCACAGCAAGGCCTGTCATTAAAACTGTCCTTTCAATAAAAAAGGAAAGGAAGCAAGAAAAGGAGGAAAGGAAAGGGAGTTAGGAAAGGAGGAAAGGAAGCTCAGAAGTTACATTTTTTCAGATTTCAAGATAATTTCATATATTCTACACATTTTGTCATGGGGAAGAGAGGATTTTGTTGTTCTAAAGCTTAATTGTAGCTAGATTAATAATATTGCATTGTATTGTTTTACACCCTCTAAATTTATTCCATGGATCCCTTGTTCAACATTTCTTTAATCTGTCTGCAATGTCATGGACGTTGGTCGCATCTATAAAATTGGAGTACGCCAATTCTACTCAAACAGTGCGCCATTTCCATTCAAAACACGACACATTTTTCCAACCTGGCCCTTTGCATGCCTCAGATATAATGGGTTGTTTGGTTAAAATACTAATTTACATGATTTATGTCAAACAGAATAAAAACTTTACATTTATATTGAAAAACTGGCTTCAGAAGAAACGTCTGCTGAAAGGAAAAATGAAAAGCAAGAAATGGGGACTGAAGATGAAGATGGTGTTTTAACAGTGCACAGACAACTTCATCTGGCAAATCGTTGTTAGCTAGTGTTAGTGGTAGCCTATGAATCAACTGGAAGCAAATGTTTAGTAATATGTATTAATGCAGTAGCGGCTGTTTTTTTACTGAGTAGCTTATAATTCTCATTCCTATGTTGTTACAGCCCACTCGGACCCGGGTTGCCAGGTCAGGATACAAACCCACATTTCTGGATGTAAAGTTATTAGATTTGACACATCCTTGGAAATGTCTGATCATTTTATCATGAGATCAGCATGGGTTTTTGATGAGCGAGCTTTTAGCCTATATAATAAGGCTAGAACTAGAAGTGTAGTGGTCTGTCATGGTAGCCCATCATTATAATTTTTAGCCGACCATAAACCGGAAAACAAGCTGATATGTGAATAGGCCATCGCAGACCAGATCGGGCCCGAGAGGTGTGCTGCTGAGTAAATGACATATGAGCTTTGAATGTCTTTCGTAATAGTGACATCAAAGGCTCCTACTGTGACGGAGCTCTCCGTGGTTCTGCAGTAGCCGTTGAGTTCCGCCTCCCACCTCTGCCAAAGCCTACTGCGTAACTGGAATACGTGGCTCTGACCGAGGCTATTGACCACTGTTTCTATATGGTCTCTATTGCATATAGGCGACACCACTATGTGTAATCACACTAAATGGTAGAAAGTGGGTCTTTATCCCCTCTGTTGAAGTAGGCCTATGTACGTCTACGCTATAATTACTATTTACTTAAACTGGGAATGGCTTCACATTTCTGACTTTTGAATATGGATACAGCAAAAGAGGACCTGGCAACCATGTTTAGTTATGTAATAGAATGTTTGTTGTTTGATGATGTGGTTCATAAACAACTGATGTGATTCCCAGGGAATGCTGCCCGAATACCCTGCAGACGATTGAGGAGGAGCGTGAGGACTGGGTACATTTTCGACCCATCCGACTCGAGCCTGTTCCCGTGGATGCAATACATACAAAGGGAGGCTAGCCTCTGCGTTTTTTATTTGGTTATACAGCAGAAATTGTAGGTAAAGAACAGCTGCAGCTACACTTCCTTGCAGCCACAGCGCACTTTATCCCAATCAGCCCCATAATCCGTTATGAATAACGATGGCAAATGAGAGGTAAATGTTTGTAAAGAAAATTAAAAATAAATATCTTTGTATTTTCATTAGACAATAATGCATGTTATAAATTATTTATTACAAACTGGGTGATTCAAGCCATGAATGCTGATTGGTTGACAGCTGTGGTATATCAGACTGTATACCACAGGTATGAAAAAACGTTTATTTTTACTGCTCTTATTATGTTGGTAATCAGTTGATAATAGCAATAAGGCACCTCTGGGGTTTGTGGTATATGGCCAATATACAACGTCTAAGGCCTGTAGCCAGGCACTCCGCGTTGCCTTGTGCATAAGAACAGCCGTTAGCCGTGGAATATTGCCCATATACCTCACCCACTCGGGCCTTATTGCTTAATTATATGTCCTCAGAGACCCTTCTAATGCTATTTTTTTGTGTAAATATAATTATTGTACGATTTAGAGGTTTTGAAACCATACAAAATGCATGCATGTCTGAGATGTCTCTGACCCTTCACAGTATAGTTTGGCATCAATGTATGCAAGGAATTTACTTTCAATTCCACTTCAAGTGGACCTTCCCAAATCTGAACATGGTCCTACCTGATTGATCTGTTAGATTAACTGATGAATAATCTTCACAACACTACATTTCATTTTTATCACAAGAGTGAAGGCATGCGGCAAGTGAACATGCTGCAAGATGGGATTTTTAAGAACAGCACCACGCTCCACAGGATGGCAAAGAAACTTGGGAGTATCTGTCTGAAAAGCATGAAAAAAGCATCGGACAGAGAATGAGTTCATCCACAATTCTGCCACAAAAGAAAGGTATGTTTCATCCTGACATATAAAGTGATTCAAGAGAACTCCATCTATAACCCACTTTTTAATTTGAAAAACAGTTGTCCAGAGCTTAGATTCAAAGGCTGAATCTGCAATACAAGCATCACCAATTTGAACTTTTAATAATATACAGCTATTGATTCCTGAAGAATAAAACGTGCCTCCTGTCTCATGAGCTTAGATCTACTGTCTAACCCCATCAAAACCCCAAATATAATCTAGTTTGACTCCATTGTTTTAAACAATGCAATTGTAAACAACACTATATAGGCTCAAAACATTGTTAAAACTATACATTTTGATATCATGGACGGTCAGTCATTGCATCCATAGCTCGGTCTAAGAATTTGAGAGTGGCTCCGTCCCTCAGCTGTTTACCAAAACTGTGGTGGGGAATGGTAGTCAGTGATGAGCAGAGAGCATATGTAAGTCTCTCACGGGAGGGCTACATGCATGTGAAGGTCAACCACCGTTCGAATTATGTAGTCCCACTTACAGGTCTGCACACTTAGAATATCGAGAGGGCGTGGCAGACTTACAAGAACGAGATGCTGTGTCTATGTGGAAACCAATCAGAGGAGTCCCTAAAGGGGCAACTCTGCTTCATTGCGTGGGCATACTGGTGACACAAATATGATGTCCTTGGTAGGCTTTTTAAGGACATAAGGGATGTGAAGGACTGAGGCTGTGATCAATATGGTTGTGAAGCTAGACTTGTGCATCGCCCACATGAAGCACAAACCATGCACATACACAGTCGCTCTCTGGGTCACCATGATCACGTCGTTCTTCAACTGGTCATTCAGTCGTTCTTCAACTGGTCATTCAGTACAGCACTGTTTCCTTTGAATTAAACATTGCACACCATCCTGTTGGACCGAACGCACCGTGGCAATATTATGCACAGGAAAGATGGTGGGTGACATTTAACTAAAGGTCACAGAGATGAAGAGAAAGGGGGAGCTACTTCCCTCCTCGGGCAACGACCCAACTTGCACTGGCAGCCTTTAGCCATTAGGTCAAAAATGTCGATAGACTATCAGGTGGTTTTTGTTCATTATTAAAAGATTGATTAAAAAATTTGGCCTCTGGTGCATTTCTTTATCACCGACAGGAAAGACAAGTTTCAGCATAGTGATTGTTTATTTCCCCAGGTGCTCAAGTGTCAAAAAGTGATTTCAATCATCCCAAAAACATCTGCCCATTTAAATGTTAAGTGATTATTGCTTATTAACTTAACAGTCTTTAACTTTATTTAGATAGTCCCAATCCATATCTACAGAGGGTTACTATAATGTTAGTGAACTCACTGAACACGCTCATCGGTCGATACATGTTTGAATGTGAACTCTTTAGTCCGCAGACCGTCAACTGAGCTCAACTTGTGTTTCACTTTATTTGGATAATCCCAAAGTATATCTACGGGATAGTTACCAGAATGACAACAAATATGCTGTTAAATTGTAACCAGGTCTTGACTTGGACTGAAATAGGTGCCGGTAGTCATTTTGGGTGCTGGTACTGTTTATATTTAGGTGCAGGAGCTCCACAATAGTTTTTTTTTAGCTGAGATTCTGTAAGAGGAACAGGAGCTCAAGCAGTAGAACATTTGAGGTGGCGGTCCTCAGCTCCGGTGAGTTCCTGCCCAAGTCGAGCACTGGTTGTCACTGACATGCAGTTGAGATGCTGCTGATAGTCTCCTGGTTGTTTGTTGATCCTCTATAGATGGGCTTGGTATTTGTGCAAGTGAGGGGACATACTGTTGAGATATCACTGACAGGCTACTGATATGCCGTTGAAATGCTGCTGATCGCCTACAGACGGTTTGTTGAGCATAGATGGGCTACTGTGACATTAACGGTAAATGTTGAACTTCCCAGCACGGGTGTTGTGTTCCATTTTTCATATTCGCTCTCATATTCATCTCTGCTTTTCAGCCTATGTTATATCATAAATCCAATCTGTTCAAGTGTTTTAATACAAAAATGCTTCGTCATAGACACTTTAAGGGACCTTTTTTCGGTGACATTTTACAAGTGTTCATTTTAGTGGTAAACTCTGAGCAAGCAAACCTTTTTCACCCGGAATGAACTGCCTAGAGCTGCTGTCGCTGCAGGTGAAAATGAGAATTTCCTGGCCCCATGGCGAGGTCTGAAAGGGTGCTCTCCCTGGTCATACATACAGCCTCTGCTCTGATGAGATTGGACTGCCAACACCCCCAAGAAACCATGTTCTAATTACCCATTCAGCCTGACAGAATCTCCTTAATTACAACCTTCATTAGCTTACTGGACTTTGTTTTTCTCCAGAAAAGGGAGGGGGGGGGCAGGGGATGGGTTGAGCGGGTTGAGCCAAAGTGCAAAGCAGGGGAATAAAAGGGTTGGTGTTTTAGCACCTTTTTTTTCCCCCTTCTGTGCAGTTCTTTTTTTCTAAGGAAATGTTAAGACCTCATTCAGAGATCTAATTAGATTCATGGTGAGAATCAGACACATTTGAACTAGCCTCTGGAGTCCCCTGAAAGGACAGCAAGAGCCAGGGTAAGAGAGAGAGGCGCAGAGAATGAAACATAGCCACTGACGTTCACGTGTGAAGTGGTCTGATTTGCTCTGTCCTCGCCTTCGAATACAAAACAACCTCAAGCACATAGACCCTTTCGTCATTAAATACCACTCCTATAAACATATAAACCTGTGGGACGACTGTCAGCAAGCCTTGAATACGAGCGTTCCTTCCTCAATTTAAAGAAATAATCACACTTCTTAAAACTGCATTTTCGGTTAAGTAAGGATTTCACCGTGAGGTCTGTTGTATTCGGCACATGTGACGAATACAATTTGATTTGATTTGTTTGAACATTTCCTTCCCCTGATATGTGAGAACACAAATCAATCAAGTGTTCATGTTAGGTCTGTTTCTCGGTTAACTCATTTTACAAAACCACACATTTCAAAGATCCAAGCAGAAGACATATCAGTTTTTAAGATCTGTAATTTGTGATAACGGCATGACGGTCTGCTGTGAAAATGTACCTTTCAGAACCTTTCGAGACAACTGCTACAGCACTTTGGCTCAGGCGGCATTGAACAGATGCTCTCTAGGCCGTTGTCAACTGAGCTTCAAAGTCCTTGCTCTCAGACATCATAAGAACAGTGCAGCGACAAAGCGTAATACTTTTACCGTAAGCTTATATAAACCCTTGAAATGAGTTATGTTTGTTTGTAATTAGAGGCTCCTCTCGGAAACTCCACTTGAGATCATTAGCCATGCCTGTGTCCCTCTCCTTCAATGGCTAAGCCACGCAATGCAAAGTGGTGCTGTTGTGACTGTAAGCCTATATACGATAATGAAAGAGGTTAAAGTTTTGCCAGAATAATATATCTATTATGTGTTACATTACTGGCGGAAATGCAAGATGGGAATCAATCTTGAGTAATGATGAGTGAGAAAGTTACAGAGGCATAAATATCATAACCCCCCCCCCCCCCTCAGGAAAAAAATGCAAACCTCCCCTGTTATGGTAATGGTCTTAGGGGTATGATATGTGTGCCTCTGTAACTTTCTCATTCATCGTTATTCACAATTCATTAAGGATTATCCATAGTCATGGTAGCATCCACATTAATGTAGAAGTGTTTAGAAACGTTATTTACAATAAAAGTGACTCCAAAATGACACAATACAATATTTGCCATTAATTTCTATTGGGCACAAAATAATCTGAAACACAACCAAAATAATCTGAAACACAACCAAAATAATCTGAAACACAACCAAAACAAACATCCATGAAGTTTGTAGAGTCACAAACTTAATGTAATCACTGCGTGCTAGGAATATGGGACCAAATACTAAACTTTTGACTACTTTGACACACCCTGATCTGTTTCACCTGTCCTTGTGCTTGTCTCCAACCGTTCCAGGTGTCTCCCATCTTCCCCATTATCCCCTGGGTACTTATATCTGTGTTTTCTGTCTGTCTGTGCCAGTTCGTCTTGTTTGTTCAAGCCTACCAGCGTTTTGTGTCTCAGCCCCTGCTTTTTCCAGTCTCTCATTTCATGTCCTCCTGGTTTTGACCCCTGCCTGTCCTGACCCTGAACCCGCCCGCCAGACCACTCTGCCTGTCCCTGAGCCTGTCTACCATCCTGTACCTTTGCTCTACCTCTGGATTACCGACATTTGCCTGACCCTGAGCCTGCCTGCCGTCCTGTACCGTGGCCTCTACCCTGGATTATCAACCCCTGCCTGCCTTGACCTGTCGTTTGCCTGCCCCTGTTACATTAAACATTGTTACTTCACACAGTCTGCACTTGGGTCTTACCTCGGTTCCTGATAAGTTAATTTTTCCCAAAACCTTTGGTCCCCTTAAATGGGGGGGGGGGGGGGGGGGGGGTTCTGCTATCTACAAAAAGTGAAAATACCCTCAAATTAAAGCTGACAGTCTGCACTTTAACCTCATAGTTATTGTATGATTTCAAATCCAAAGTGCTGGAGTACAGAGCCAAAACAACAACAAAAAATTGGCACTGTCCCAATACTTTTAGAGCTCAATGTAGATACAGTGGAGGCATCCTACTCATAAGCATCCTTACTCTGTTGCCTCGTTCTGTGTCCTTGCTGAGGGACAAGGCAGGTATTGGTCCTACTTGTGTTAGGGGCTGTGTTCTTCTCACAGTGATCTATATTTGGAAGAAAGGGGTTTCCTGTGGCTGTTTACACATACAAACATAAAAAGTGACACTTTGGGCAGTGTAATGCTGACATGCAAAACATTGTAGTACTGTATCAACAGTGGACTAATGAAAAAAAAGCCAAAAGATCATTTTTGATTGGATTTTTCCTTTAAGTTAGCAAGAGTTAAAACTTCAGGGATGCTAAAATCCTGGATTTTAGTGGAGTAATCGTTTGGATATATTCCAATTCCAGGTTATATTTCATAGAACATGTGTTCTGCATATTTTGTATAGTCTAACTAAGTGTATTAGTTTGAGGTAAATCACAGACAAACATGTTACCACAACTCTAGTCAAGATATTATAAATAATTGTGCATTCATTTGCCAGAGACATGTGGGATGTGATTCTTGCAACAACAAAAAAATCCCAATGATCTGTCAAGGTATGAATAGGATATCCATTATCTTCCAAATTGATTTGATTGAGAGGCCAGAGATAGTGTTGGTGCTGTTTGCTGGTAATTATTACAGATTTCCCCCCAACCAATTGCTCCATTAAACTTTCCCTCCACTGGAACTATTGAGAAATTGGATGTCGACAAAAATACATCAGAATCGGAATAACAAACAATCAATCTAGTCAATCTAACAAACAATCTAGTCTTCACTTCATGGGATATTTTACATTTGGGTTGTGTTCAGTAAAATACTCAAAATACTAAATTACATATATTGTGAATTTACTGTAGAGATGTAGTTTTATGAATACTCTCCATTGGATTACAGTAATCATACAGAACAGTGTAATGTACTAACATTAGAAAACATTTCATTCTGCATGCCAGGAAAATACCTGGGCCCATATTCACATAGCGTCTCAGAGTAGGAGTACTGATCTAGGATCCTTCCCCCCCTCTCCATGTTGTAATCTTATCCATTATGATCCAAAAGTCCAAATTGATCCTAGATCAGCACTTGAGATGCTTTGTGAATATGGACCCTCACACTTGAGATGCTTTGTGAATATGGACCCTCACACTTGAGATGCTTTGTGAATATGGGCCCTGACCTTGTGTTGACCTGCTGCTCCTTGCAGAAGACTGTCGTCAGGAGAACTCGGTCATTATGGCAGCTTTCAATGCATCGTTCAACTGTCAAGACATCTTGCTCATGAACACATAATAGTTTAACAGACAGATCCCAGTCTGTTCTTGCTCTGCCGTCACCTTAATGAACCATATGTATAAGTCAGTCGCTACACACAACCTTCAGGAGAGTGATGACATAACATTTAAATAGGTGACAACGACCGAATTTCTACTATTTTTTTGGTGTATATAAATGTAATATTGAAGATACATTTGTTATAATATGAATGCTGTACACAATAGAATCTACAACAACTTACCCATATTTGACATTTCAGAATGCACAGTAGAGCAGTAGACCACACCTAAAATATAATATGCACACAATAACTACTCCTACCTCTTAATAATGAAGACTCGTTCGTGAAATTACTTTACTCCTGAACTTGGCAGCTGGCAAGAAACAAGTTGTTTTTTTATTCTTCCAAGTCAATCATTGAACTAATCAGTTATTCAACTAAATAAATGTATTAACCAATTAGCATGCCTCAACCTTGATTATAAAAAAACAAAGCCAACCAAATACCTGCATTCGTGAAGCTAAAATATTAGTGGTTACATTGGGCATCCCGGGACAGTCAGGCCACTCATTTCAATCACTTTCCCTCTCATGGTTTCTCCAGAACCCCAGAATTCTGCTTGTTTCCACGTCTGCACTGGGACGATTCGCTCCATCTGCATGAAACTGTGGTGAAAGTATCCAGCCCTCCCAACAGAGTATCCTCCAGCCAAAACCACTTACTCACTTGAATAGACCACTCTATCCAGATTTCCACCAGCCCGCATCGGCAATAGTGTGATGATTCCAACCATGGCCAGCCAACGCCATCCAGCTTCACCAGGTAATGCCAACGCCTCTTCATTCATATCCTCAGAGCAAACCAAGAAGCTAGCCCGTCTGGTTGAACCAGATCTAATTCCACATCAGTCTGCAAGCTACCACCCAGAACCACTTAGAGAGGGAGACACTGCCAAACTTGAATTGTGCGCACATAAGAAGTAACACAAACAAATTCCCTCAAATTCACCTGCCTGCCCATTTACCTCCATGGCCTCCCGACCTTAGCCACATTTGACATCTTATTTAAAGACACAATCCTGAAGCTGTTTACCTCACTTGCGAAATACCCAAATTAGAAATAACCTCTGTGATCTCCATCCTGCTAGCTACTATTTTGTGTCTGGGGGGATGTTTAGGCTTGGGCAACAATAAGGCCCAAGGCAGAGACAGTAAGAACACTGTATGTCCCAACCCTGCTCTTTCCTCTAGCCAGAACATTGGTTCATTGTGGGAAACAACCCGTCTGTCTAGAGAGATTATTAACCGAGTGACATTGTAGCACTTTGCTACAAAGAATGCAATAATTTCATATTAAACCTAAAATACATAAAATACATGATTTTACATGAAATTCCACATGTGAATTTATGTGAAAACAGGTGTTTTTTGAACACTTCACATGTGATCACGTGTTCAAGTGTAGTTGAATGTTATCATTTGTTGCTTTACATACGTTGTCACATGTTATCACATTAACTTCACTAAAGATCACATGGGTTCACATGAAAACATGTGTTTTTGGAACATGTGGCTTGTCATAAGGGTTCAAACACAGGCGAGAATTGTGCTGGTGTATAGCCAGGCCAAAAAGTGGATACGGCAGTGACGTTAAAGGTGACGTGCTTCCCATTTCCGACTCGTCCTCTCTGTCTCTGTCGCAACTGACGCCGGAACCCACTACAGACGTGTTAAGCTGGAGCACTGGTAAATTGCCGTAAGCAACCCGTCTGTCCCGATGATCACAGTAAGGGAAAAACATTTCCAGTGATGACATTGCCATTGGTAAGAGTAGGCCTACAGCCTCTGTGGGTTAAACATATGGATTTAGTGTTATGTTACCAGGTATCTTTCCCGCCTTCGTCCACCCTAAATTCGTTACAATACTTATTGGGTCCTGATACAACAACAAGCAATTGTTACATTTTTTTATTGTGTGGCAGTCTATAGGCTACTGCAGAAGAGTGTTTGCTAATATGCCCTATTAAATAAGACCCAAAACATCTGAAAGACAGTTCACTGTCAGCAAACAGAAACACATTTATTAATCCTGATGTGAGAGGAGTAAACTCCAGATCGAGAGACTAAATAGTTCGGCTGCACATGTGATATATTTAGTGAAGCCATTGTTTGTTTTATTTAGGGAACGAATTGAGGATTTTGCCAGGCCCATAAACTGCAAGGCACATAAGGTATTTTATCAGGTGTACCGTCCGGACATGGGTTACTGTAACGGCTGTTGGTGGAAGAAGCTGAGGACCAAGGTGCAGCGTGGTACGTGTTCATCTTTTTTATTTGAACTGAACACTGACTAACAACAACGAGAACGAACAAAACCGAAACAGTTCTGTCTGGTGCAGACACAAAAACAGAAAACAACTACCCACAAAACCCACGTGGGAAAAAGCTACCTAAGTATGGTTCTCAATCAGAGACAACGATAGACAGCTGCCTCTGATTGAGAACCATACTTAGGTAGCTCTTGCCCACATGGGTTTTGTGGGTAGTTAATTTCTGTTTTGTGTATTTCTGCACCTGACAGGACTGTTTCGGTTTTCGTTCATTCTCGTTGTTATTTTTGTATTTAGTGTTCAGTTTCAAATAAATAATATGAACACGTACCACGCTGCACCTTGGTCCTCACCTTCTTCCACCAACAGCCGTTACAGTTACACATTAGAGTTCTGAGGGGAATGTTAGTTGCCAATATATGCTGTAAAATGTTGTTGTATTTAGTACTTCATAAGACAGGGGAATGATTTGTTCTCTGAAAAAAGGGTTTGTGGACTATATGAGAATGTGTGAATATATTATTAGGCTTGTGGAAAGAGGAGGAAGGGAAGCGCTACTAAGGTACACAATAGTACATTTTGCTAGATAGAAGGTGCTCTTTGGTAAAAGGGGTAAATTGGTAATCAAAAAGAAAGGAGGACCAAGGCACTCTTCAAATAATTGATTAAAATGCCTTTATTAGTATGGCATGTTCAATAGAAACAAAGTTTTTTTAAAACGGCGCGTTTCGGCTGCATGGCCTTCGTCAGAGACGCGTCAGTTTTTTAAAACTATTGAACATGCCATACTAATAAATGCATTTTAATCATATTATTAGGCTTATAGGGCAGCATGATGCATAAAAGGGAGCAAGGTAGGCTTAAGGGACGCTGTTTAGTGAAACCTTTCAAATTCATGAACCTCAGTCAAATGTATTAGTTCCGAGGTCTCTAGGCCTAATGCAAAAGTTTAATAAGTAGAAATGTTTGTTTTATACCCGAGCCATTAGCCGACTAACATGACTTGGCTATGTTTCGTTCTATAGCATTTTCTGTGTTTTATACACTGAGCGTACAAAACATTAAGGACATTTTCATAATATTGAGTTGAGCTAAAACAACAACAAAAGTGTTCCCTGTCCCAATACTTTTGGAGCTCACTGTATTTCCACACTATGAGGTTGTAACAACACTGTGAAATTGAGAAAATTATGATAATGCCCCGTTTAGTGTCAGAGCTGTTGAAAAAGACTGCCTGAAATTTCTGCCTGTTTTGGTGGGATGGGGTTTTGGCCTTCCATGTTGACATCACCAGGCGGTAAATTAGTTAATAGACCAATAATAAAGATAGTTCCAAACCTCTTTACCAATTATAGCTATGTTTTAGTTTTTCTCTCTCCTCTCGAACCTCTCCCAGACAGACAGTCCTTGCAAAATTTTTGCTTGAGGAACTGCAAAATTCTTGCTAAGAAGCTGTTTTTGTTTATTTTTGACTGAAAACAATCACAGTAAGGTCCTTAATTGTTACCCAGAAAGGATTTGGAATTGAGATCATTTTTTTTTTTTTATGGCTGCATTTGACCTTAAAATTAAAACCTACTAACCTGGGCCTTGTTTCCCACTTGTATGTAACTTAAGCATTACGATGATCGTACCAGATGCATCATTATTTTACAAGACAACTTTATATGTGTTCCCCAAACTAGCATGTAGAGAGGATGTTTGGTAAATCCATCATTAGACCATGTGTCAAAACTGACAGGATCGAAGGAAAAGCAGCGCTGCTCTCGGATCAGCTTTCTCCATTCAAATCTTACCTTTAAACCCCCTTGAATTGATGTATGTACCTTGCATCAATCAATGAACATAATAAAAAAAAATCCACATCAAAAAATGTCTATTTAAGATAGAGATGCAGTGTCTGATTTTTGTGTGGGCTACACCTACCTACGTCGGCCTTCCGCATCTGCGGTGGAAAGTGGCAGAGCTACAGCGTAGTTTGTCCGACCAGGATACATCCCACACATCTACAGAAAGATGAGACTCTCACAAACGTGGCGGTGTTCTCGGTTTTGCTCTATGACCCCCCCACCAGCCCCACGGGACTCTTCTGACGTCGGTACCACCGATGTGCCAACTTCTGTCAGTAGCGTCCAAACTGTTTTGTCGACAAAGTGGACACTCTCACAAACACAACGATGTTCTCCACAAGTGTATTGGGACTCGTCTGAAGGTAACCTGGTACTTGTTTTAAAAATGTATGGAAGTATGGAAGTAGTTTTGTTACCCCCCCAAAAAAAGGGGTTAAATGTGTGTCAAATGTTTTTCATAGAATTCCTGAGCTTTCTTGTATCTCCTAGATATTGGACGGACACTTAAAACCTTATTCCTTATTATTTATTTTTTGACTGTCTGTTTTGCACATTTATTAATGTGTTATTCAATGTGTTTCTATGGGCTATAGCAGTAAACACCAAATTCAATATTTTATCCCCCCCCAAAAAATATATAATTCAAAATCAAATAGCTAAATGATCCATGGAATGACCATCTTAAGACAATCCCATATGTTAGCTTAGTAGAACCCTGAATTACTTGTAGATGTGTGAAGGTTTTTAAAGGCCATTTTAGTAACGAAGGCTCTGGGAAACATCTCGGCTACTGAAGATACATCGATAAAAGGTTCTGACGATGATCTTAATGCTACGAAGAATCTGGGAAACGAGGCCCTGTAACGCTGTGTGGGTGACTGGAGATTGTGCTAAATGCCTTTCAAAACACTGCCGCTGTGCTCCTCGTCAGCAAGGTGATTGCACTCTGCTAGTCAAGGTCAAGCAGATGCTGAAATGGTCCGCACAAGGCTTGTCACAGGCCTCTAGTCAAGAAGCCGTGTAGCCTCCCAAGCTTGCACATTTTGTAATGTTCTGAAAACCATATATTTCTTAGTGCTTGGTGAGAGTGTGGTTGTCCGATGGTTCTTTTTCATACAACCTTTCCACAACTTTCTGGGAATGGTGCAGGATAGTTGCTTGGCTTTGGAACATTCTCAGCACATACACTACGTGACCAAAAGTATGTGGACACCTGCTCGTCGAACATCTCATTCCAAAATCATAGGCATTCATGTGGAGTTTGTCCCCCCCTTTGCTGCTATAACAGCCTTCACTCTTCTGGGAAGGCTTTCCACTAGATGTTGGTACATTGCTGTAGGGACTTGCTTCCATTCGGCCACAAGAACATTAGTGAGGTCGGGCACTGATGTTGGGCATTTAGGCCTGGCTCGCAGTCGGCGTTCCAATTAATCCCAAAGGTGTTCGATGGGGTTAAGTTCAGGGCTCTGTGTAGGCCAGTCAAGTTCTTCCACACTGATCTCAAAAAACAATTTATGTATGGACTTTGCTTTGTGCACAGGGACATTGTCATGCTGAAACAGGAAAGGGCCTTCCACAAATTGTTGCCACAAACTTGTTGAAGTGTGATTCATCACTCCAGAGAACGCGTTTCCACTACTCCAGAGTCCAATATGTCGAGCTTTACACCATTCCAGCCAACGCTTGGCATTGTGCATGGTGATCTTAGGCTTGTGTGCGGCTGCTCGGCCATGGAAAACCATTTCATAAAGCTCCCAAAAAAACAGTTATTGTGCTGATGTTGCTAACAGAAGTAGTTTGGAACTCGGTAGTGAGTGTTACAGCTGAGAACAGACGATTGTTATGCGCAATGCTCTTCAGCACTCGGCGGTCTTGTTCTGTGAGCTTGTGTGTCCTACCACCTCACGGTTGTCGCTCCTAGAAGTTTCCAATTCACAATAACAGCACTTACAGTTGACCGTGGCAGCTCTAGAAGAGCAGAAATTTCACAAACTGACTTGTTGGAAAGGTGGCACCCTATGACGGTGCCACATTGAAGGTTGCTGAGCTCTTCAGTAAGCCAACTCTACTGACAATGTTTGTTTATGCAGTTTGTATGGCTGTATGCTCAATTTTATACACCTGTCGGCAACGGTGGTGGCTGAAATAGCCGAATCAACAAATTTGAAGGGGTGTCCACACACTTTTGTATATATAGTGTATGATGAACTTGACCCAAAAAATATATTTTCTTGGTATTTAAATACAATTCAATCACGAGTACATTAACCCCTTTTTTTGTTGGCACTAAACTACCTCCAATCTTCCATTCATTTTTTAAGTCGGTACCGGGTTACCTTCAGACGAGTCCTGTGACATTTGTGGGGGTTGTAGAGCAAAACAAAGAACACCATCGTGTTCATAAGAATCTCCTCTTTCCTTAGTGGGGTCATATTCGTTTCTAGGCCAACCGTTTGCGTGAGAAGACCGATTTTTTTGTGATGTCTCATGGTCTGACTAAAACTGCTTTAGCTCAATCCCCTTCCACCGCAGATGCGGCAGGCCGACGATTGAGATGCAGCCCATGAAAAAACCCCAGATACATCTAGTTTAAATTGACAGATTTTTATGGGGATTTTTTTATTTTTATGGGGATTTTTTTCTCTCTCTCTCTCTCTCTCTCTCTCTCTCTCTCTCTCTCTCTCTCTCTCTCTCTCTCTCTCTCTCTCTCTCTCTCTCTCTCTCTCTCTCTCTCTCTCTCTCTCTCTCTCTCTCTCTCTCTCTCTCTCTCTCTCTCTCTCTCTCTCTCTCTCTCTCTCTCTCTCTCTCTCTCTCTCTCTCTCTCTCTCTCTCTCTCTCTCTCTCTCTCTCTCTCTCTCTCTCTCTCTCTCTCTCTCTCTCTCTCTCTCTCTCTCTCTCTCTCTCTCTCTCTCTCTCTCTCTCTCTGGGCTATATCACCAAGGAGAGGAAAGGGGTGGGGATTCCTGAATACTCAAATTTGCAATTAGAGACATAATATGCCCATAAAACATTAACAGCCAGGGACCCTACAGTACATCATGATTCAAGTATTTAGCAACACTAGCAAACAACTGATGTGAACACAAGAAGCATCCCGAGTCTAGACCTATTCTGTAATAAAGGAATTTCAAAAAATGATGTTGCTAAGTTAACAGCTTGCGATATACAATCTTAACAAATGCCGCATGGAGAACATTTCAACTAAACCTTTTGAGCATCAATAACAACATAAGGGTCCACACTGAATATTTCATGCAATTCATAACCACGCGTGCGCGTGCATGCATAAACACTGTAAAACAAAATGTTAGGATCTGAACACATAACTTAACACTTTTCTGTAACACTTTTTAAAACGCCTCAAGGCATTTAGAACTTCAATGAAAACGCTTCACAGTGTTTAGATGTAAACACCAGTACATGTTTATTCACTGTACACTTTTTAAACACATTAACACGTTTATTCAACACAAGGCGTTTAGGTTATAAACACTAAATAATTGGGGCTGTTCTTTTAACAGAGAAGGGTGTAAAGCTGTATTTGCATATTTCCCAGCATGCCATTCCAGTGAATGTGAGATACCCACCCATTATTGTGTTTGTTAGTGACAGCGATAGGCCTGTTTCATTCAACGACTAATTTTCCTGATGCCTTATCCAACTGACTAACAAAGTAACTGTTTCAATTAAAAGCAAACCATTTAATACTGATAATTATACATTTCATAAAGCCTTCCATTATGGCCTAGTTATCCTTGTCATTGTGGTCTGAAAATCCTGGATCATGGTCCACATCAAACCAGCAAGTCAAAAAATGATGGTTTATGAAATGATCAGTAAATAGTCATTCTTATCTGAATCCAGCTAGAGGGAGGATTTACCAGGAATTTTTATATCTTATCACCAACAACCTGCAATAGGAATTACTGCTTGGAGAACTGACTTTTTTAAAAAAAAAATTTACCTAAACCATCTAAACTGGAACAACCATCTTAGTAATTGGAGCAATAAATCCAAACCCTTACATATTAGATTATTCTAAAAAAAAATGTATTTATCTTTGTATAGTATAAGATTAATCAATGTGCATGAGGAAACATAGATATTCAAACAAACTATTCTAAAACGCAACCTGCAACAAAGCATGCTGGGAAATATGATCATGATGCCCATCACACATCTTTTTCACTTTGAGAGAGTTGAAGACTCACTATGCAAAAATCACTCCGCCATTTCCTGGTTGCTAAAATTCTAATAGGTCGGCTAATTTCAGTTGATGTGACAAAACAACCAAGTAAAGTGTAGAGAGTCATTGTACTATCTAACCCCTGTGAAATATATGTTCCATAACCAAAAATATTGTATTTTCAGCTGTTTGTACAAAACCTTTAGTAAAAGACCAAAAACTAAACGTAATATTTAAAACTCAATTTCTTTGTGAATTTGGTCAGGGGTCTCCCAAAAAAATTACATATTGCAGCTTTAACGGAAATTAACTCAACACAGTCAAGTAACAACAACATGTGATTAAAATGATTTCTTGAATCAAATGTCCTGTTCAGTTGAGATGAAATGTACAGTGCATTTGGAAAGTATTCAGGCCCCTTGACTTTTTCCACATTTTGTTACATTACAGCCTTAATCTAAAATGGATTGCATAATTTTTTTCCCTCATCAATCAACGCACAATACCCCATAAAGACAAAGTGAAAACAGGTTTTTAGAAGTTTTAGCTAATTTATTACAAATGAAATACCTTATTTACATAAGTATTCAGACCCTTTGTTATGAGACTTGAAATTGAGCTCAGGTGCATCCTGTTTCCATTGATCATCTTTGAGCTGTTTCTACAACTTCATTGGAGTCCACCTGTGGTAAATTCAATTGATTGGACATGATTTGGAAAGGTACATACCTGTCTATATAAGGTCCCACAGTTGACAGGGCATGTCAGAGCAAAAACCAAGCCATGAAGTCGAAGAAATGGTCCGTAGAGCTCCGAGACAGGATTGTGTTGAGGCACAGATCTGGGGAAGGGTACCAAAACATTTCTGCAGCATTGAAAGTCCCCAAGAACACAGCTGCCTCCATCATTCTTAAATGGAAGATGTTTTGAACCGCCAAGAGCTGGTCGCCCGGCCAAACTGAACAATCAGGGAAGAAGGGCCTTGGTCAGAGAGGTGACCAAGAACCCGATGGTCATTCTAAACAGACCTTCAGAGTTCCTCTGTGGAGATGGGAGAAACTTCCAGAAGGACAACCATCTTTGCAGCACTCCACCAATCAGGCCTTTATGGTAGAGTGGCTAGACAGAAGCCACTCCTCAGTCAAATTATTTCCTGAGTGGTGCAGCAGTCTACAGCACTGCATTTCAGTGCTAGAGGTGTCACTACAGACCCTGGTTCGATCCTGGGCTGTATCACAACTGGCTGTGATTGGGAGTCCCATAGGGCGGCGCACAATTGGCCCAGTGTCGTCGGGTTAGGTGAGGGTTTGGCCAAATAAGAATTTATTCTTTACTGACTTGCCTAGTAAAATTAAGGTTCAATTAAAAGAAATTACAGTTTGCCAAAAGGCACCTAAAGACTCTCAGACCATGAGAAACAACATTCTCTGGTCTGATGAAACCAAGATTGAACTCTTTGGCCTAAATGCCAAGCGTCACGTCTGAAGGAAACCTGGCACCATGCCTACTGTGAAGCATGGTGGTGGCAGCTTCATGCTGTGAGGATGTTTTTCAGTGGCAGGCACTGGAAGACTAGTCAGGATCGAGGGAAAGATGAAGTACAGAGATATTCTTGAAAAAAACTTGCTCCAGAGCACTCAGGACCTCAGACAGGGGCGCAGGTTCACCTTCAAACAGGAAAACGACCCTAAGCACACAGCCAACACAGGAGTGGCTTCTAGACAAGTCTCTGAATATCCTTGAGTGGCCCAGCCAGAGCCCGGACTTGAACCATATACTTATATAAATGTAATATTTCAGTGTTTAATTTGCTAAAATTTCAACAACAAAAAAAAATGTGCTTTTTCATTATGGGCTATTGTGTGTAGATTGATCAGAGTGGATAACTATTTAATCGATTTTAGAATAAGGCTGTAACATAACAAAATGTGGGAAAACTCAAGGGGTCTGAATACTTTCCAAATGAACTGTAGGTAAGGTGACAGACATTCCTTACACAGATCTGAGTAAAAGGTATGTAACTTCACATCAATTTATAATGATTCAATGTACTTTAAAGCAGGACTATGGCAAAGTAAACACTAGTGCTAGTGCTTAAAATCTGAACACAAAAGCTGACTATTGTGTTTAATTAATATTACATTCTAAACGCCTGTGTTTCAGATGAGAACACTTATTGGCAAATCCAAATGCCTAGTGTTTATGTTTTAAACACTGACGTTTAGGTTATAAATGTGTCACGTTTCATGGTTATTCAGTGTAGGCTACAGTCTTGACCCAAATAAAAGTAGGCCATATTAAAACATTAGTGAAAAATAAGTCACAAAAACATGATAAGCTCATTTGGATAGGATGCTAAACTTAACCCCACAGTATTTGCAGGTGTATGTTATCTTGAAGCTAAAATGTAACTGTAGCCAATGATAGGTGTAGATGATTGGTAAAATAGGTATAATAATTAAAGTTAAAGTTAAAGTTACCAGGACTATGTCTTTCTTACTTTATCTTAAGGCAGTTGAAAAAAGTGTCATACATTCAAATGTGAATATTACAAATAAGGTGTTACTATAGGGATACAGAAACGTGGCAGTAGTTGTTGAATAAGCTAGGCAGGGCCTAATGGTAATCAATGGTTATTCGTGATAATGAAAATTGTTTACCTCAGCTGATCTTATGGCCTATGCAGCACTATCCAACATAAAAAGGAATAATTCAAAAAATAGTTAGTTTGCACTTCTAGAATGGATAGGGTGTAACTGTCTCCTAAATGTTATATAATATTATCCAAATGAAAGACCTCAATCAATGTGTGTATGTGCGTGCGTGTATGTTTCCTCAGTTATATCAACTACATAACAACATGAAACCTTTGTCACCTATATTTCACAAATATTATTTTGAAAAGGGCACTTAAAGTTGATTCAAAATCTCTGTTTTGTAGTTATTTTTCCATGTTTCTGGCATAGGCATCAAAACCACGCGATCAATATCATTAGAAAAAGTCCGTGAACTATGCAGCCCGCCAATCGGAATAACAATCGGATTTTGTATTTGTAATGTTGTGTTTGGAAAAAATCCTCATCTCAATAAGCCTATCTCTGCACCATACAAGCCCCCCCCCCCCCCCCCCCCCCCCCCCGCCCCCCGCCCTCGTTAATAATAAAATGAGAAACTGTATCCGAGAAACTACAATGTTTAATTTATTATTATGTAAGCTATTTGGGGGGTGATTATATGGTAATTGCTCATTATTCTTGTATATTTATCGCTGTACCTTATGTCAAGGCCAAGGGAATTGTGTAGGGTTCATTCTCTCGTTTCAAGGATCAATTTCAGAAGCAATTTGTGAAACAGGACAGATCAAGTTTGTCATGACGTCAGATTCTGACAGTGCAACCGCCAAGCTATAAGTATCAGCTCAAAAACATTTTCTTCTCTGACACGACTTTAGTCTACTAGTTGAGATGAGAATGTGAAATAGCAGTAGCTGACACTGTGTAGACTGCACTGTATACAATGTAAAAAAAAAAAGTAACTACCTAACTCATTATAGAAATTGAGTAGTGGCTATTCAAACATCTCCAACGGTCAGTGTATACAGTGAAAAGTATCATTCTAAAATAGTTTGTTGTGCTATGATGTGTAATTTATCATGGTGAACTGATATCAAAACCGTCAGACAAATTGACGTTCAATAATGAGACAGGCCAGTTCCACTATCAACAAGGTCATGTGTACGTACTAATCTTAGGGCTCTATTTAATCAGCATTGCGGAAGTTCAGTTTTACAGCGTGCTTGAAATTTAAAGGCAATGTTCCTGCTTTAGTGGAGACTACGTTCATGGAAAATGTTGCATATGTGGGCTCAATCGGAAATGACCCTTACATTTATTTTGCGGAATATGTCATTCATCAGATTTACAGATTGAATAGAGCCCTTACTGTTAGAGGCTAATGCAGCATCCCGTAATGCTCGTGGCTCTACCTCCAGTTACTGCAAGAGGAATAAGCACTGTGCTCAACAATGCCTGCTAAAATGACAAATGGTCAAATACATAAAACAATGTTAAACATTGACACACGACCCCTAACAATTAGCCTACTAATCAGAACTACGTAGACCTACTGTTTACACTTGAGGAGAAAAAACTACATTTTAGTGTTCACTACAACAAATGGTGATGTTCAAGTAACTTCAATCGTTATAGTACAGAATACATAATGCAATTTACAACTTCAAAAGATACGGATGGTGATTATGGTTTCCGAGTGGCGCAGCGGTCGAAGGCACTGCATCTCGGTGCAAGAGGCGTCACTACAGTCCCTGGTTCGAATCCTGACTGCATCACATCCGGCCGTGATTGGGAGTCCCATAGGGTGGCACACAATTGGCCTATCGTCGTCTGGTTTGGGCCGTCATTGTAAATAAGAATTTGTTCGTATCTGACTTGCCTAGTTAAATAAAGGTTACATTTAAAACATTTTTTTAAAGGTCACTTTATTACTTTAAGTATTGAACACTGAAATACTTTGAGTTAGCAGAACTAATTACTTTTTTTACAGCGTAGCTAGTGTCAAGAAACGTGAATGAGAGGACAGAAGTTGGCATTACCTAGTTTCAAGCAACGTAAATCCGAGTAGGACGGAAGTCGGCATGCACCACTATGGCCTAGGCCCTAGGCCTAACAGTAAATGCAAAAATGTCTTTAAAGTCTTCAAAAAGCGGATCATAAATCACACTTGATATAAGGCTGTACCATGCTTGCAGTCGCTCATCTGTGCATAATGGTGATGAAAGGTAGCCTATGTGAGTGCGAGTTATGAGTAGGCTATAGGGCCCGTGCTACTCTAAGTGCAGATTAGTCTCATTGCCTGTTTTATATAGTGGACTTCATCTAATGTGTGTTTGTTTTTGCAGATATACTTGTTTTCAGTGTTTAGGCTATAGCAGGGAAGTGCGTTATTGATGTGTAATGGTCGCCATCCAAATACCATTCACATTAGCAAAATCAGCGGACATATTTAGACCTACTAATTGCAGATTAGGGGGTTTGGGTCACTGGGATCATTTGATAGGACGGTTCTTTAAATGGCGGATAATTATTTCACGTCAGGTAAGTAGCCTAGACCTTTGGCTTACTTGCTATCCTTTCAGATGGTGTCAGAATCCATATTCCTCATCGAGTATTTAGCAGCCAGGAATGATCTGGCTATAGTAACTAAATAATAAACCCAAGCCATGGGGCTTTGATGATTGATCGTTTCCCAGTCCTTATTAGGGCGGCCAAAAAAAACGTTAGCCTCTGTACGGCGGAGCAGCGCAAGGTTAAATAAGCGGGTCACAAGGTCCCCAGCACTCCTCATACACACAGCTTTATTGTTTGGGAAAGGAATCGATTGATACAGTATATGGGGTCTAGTATCTCATAACTTAACATTCACTGACCCAGATCAAGTTTGAGTGGAGGAAACAGTAGGCCTACAGGAACCACTAAAGATTAACAATGGCAAACAACGTCTTCACATGCCTTGTTCAAAAAGACAGGTGCGCTTTCCTGCGCACATTGGTATTTTATCCCTTGCGTTGCTGCTTTACCTCAGTGAAATTTTTAAAATTTAAACCCCAAGATATGTAAATCCTTGCAATTGTAGGCCTTGTAAAAAAAAAAGAGAAGGTCGAGGCTTTACGCACAGTCATAGGCCTATGCACAGACTTCTATGAAAAATATGGGCCTATCATAGCCTTTATCACAAAAAAACACCGAGTTATGTTGCAGAAAAAGACACCAAATAGTGTGCAGTGTTAATCCAATAGCCCATTTGACGAATATATCCACTATAAAATAAAATACATTTCAGCATGTGTCATAAAGGCATGCAATGCACGGTTTGAATAGAAATGTCCTCCCCGAGCTCCAAATTAGCTCTGTGAATAGCCTGTATAGACCTACTTGTGTAGAAGTGCTAATGTATAGGCTATTCATGGGAACCCGTGTACATTTGAACAGATCCGGTTCTTCATTATAACATTTATTTAATTTCGCTGTATACAATAATCTGCCTTTAAATTCAAAAGACTGGCTTGTTTAAATCAAAAGAGTGTACAATTCATACAACGAGACCCAGTCATAATGAGGGGGCTGTCCTGCTTATTGAGGCACCGCGGAGGGAGAAAGTGCGCCAAATTTGTTTGCAGCGGATCAAGGCTCACCGCCTTCCACTGCACTTTCTTTATCTTAATTCCAACTTGAAAATATATAATTATCTAGTTTGAACAGGACTGCTATCAAATCCTTCTTTAGGCAGGGTAGGGAGAAGCTCGAGTGGATTGCGCGCTCTGAGCCGCTCGGTGTTGCCGGAGATAGGAGTAATGAAGTTGTGGAGTCCGGAGATACAAAGGGCATTAACCTCATTAGCATGAAACCTTTTCTTCTAACTATTGTGGGACCTTTTCAGCCCTCTAATCCCCCTATTTCAAAGCTGGGTTTGTAATAAAGCTTTTAGGGTTTTTTCAAAGCTAATGGTATTCTCTGAAGATTCGTATTGCTGTTATAGTCCATGGGCCGATTAAAACTCCCCATCCATATATGGGGACCGTAGTTTTGTATGTAGGCCTATAGCCCCCCCCCCCCCCCCCCCCCCCCCCCCCCACACACACCACCCCCTCCGAAAAGCTCCTTTTCAAGATGTGAAACAATTATAGAAATAGACACTACACCTCACATCATACACTGTGCATGGTGGGGACTTCACATGTTTAGGAGATACATAGTGTAAATATTAATACAGTTTAATTTTGCAACATTTAAAACAATTTGATGTGCATTTTTCCCATGTGCATTAATTAATTTAATGATTCACCCATTGATCGGGTTCCTATAAATATCTGGGCATTTGGATTGGCAAGGGTAAAAAAAAATATAAAAACATGCTGATGAGCTAGTTTAAACGCCTCTCTCTAAACAGCCGGAAGCATATTGTAGTCAACTTTCCTGCCAGTTCTTGACTATGGTGACACCAGTTACCAGAATGCAGCAGCCACTACTCTTAAACCGTTGGATGCTGTCTACCAAAACCCTTCGATTTATCACAGATTGCGGTTTTAATACGCATCACTGCATCATGTATTAAAAGGTTAGCTGGTCCCCATTAAAGTCCTGGAGGTCACTTCAATATTCCCTTTCTGTTTACAAAACTCTACTACCCAAGCTTTCCGACTTACCTAACTTCGTTGTTGAAGCATAAAAACACGAGATACCAAACCCTTTCACAGAGTTGGTTAACTCTTGAGGTTCCTCGGATCTCCACCGAATTAGGTAAATCCTTTCTTACTTTTAATGCACCTCACTACTCAAACAATTCACAAAACTCATTACAATAGGATGTTCTAGTGAGGCTATGGCAATTTAAATGATTGACTGAGGATTTAGTAGCTGAGGAATATAACATTTTGTAGCTGAGGAATATAACCGTTTTTCTTAAATTGTTTTGTGCTGTATTTTTTTATTTTATTTTACATTGTATCGATGGCTGTTTTGTTTCCATATTGTATTTAAGTGTGTTACTGTGACCAGGGCACCCTTGTGAATGAGACATTGGTGTCAATGGATTTTCCCTGAATAAATAAATAATCAAATGTTATGTTTGAGTCACTTATAAAAAAAGACGTTGGTCTATTAAGCTCTTAGATGTAAAAAAAACAACCCAAAAATATATATAATGTATTTTTGCCGTACAAGCGTAATAGGCTAAAAAATCAAATGGGAAAAGCGTATACATGCGTTGACGCTGTTTTGTTTGTGATCAATTTGTGGGAAGAGCGTGTGTACGCATATCCTACTCGTGGCTGTCGGAGACAAGATTTTAAACAAAGATCTCATTTTGCTGCACATTGCAACCTTCCCTTATCGCTTCGTGAGGGGTAGTCAGATTGTACTAAATTATGTCCAACCAAGCCCCCTTGGATCCACGGATTAAGAGATTAAAGTGGACCACTGGGCAATGCATCCCCTTTCCCCCTCATATTACTCGCATGATAATTGCCTAAACTGATTTGCACTTTCACAAAAGCTCGTAGGACTCTTTGTAGCCTGAACAGACCAGACGCTGCCCCTCTAAATAAAAACGGATTAATGCAGTCTATCAGACTGAGGAGCAAATGAACCACCGGAAAAACAACCACGCACTTGCCACAGACAAATTATTTTGGATTTTATAAGTTCATTTTAACAAGCCACATTGTCTGGATTTCTTCGAAAATGAGTCATAGGCCTATCTCAAATATAGGCTAATTGTGAGACTGGTTTGACGAAAATCAAGATATATGAAGCGGGTGATTGGTGGCAGCCAATAGCCTATAAAAAGTGTTAAATAATACACGCTTGAATTGAAGAGCGTAACAGGTCTCTTTATAAAATGTCAAGATATGAAAGTTGATCTAAAATCAAAACCCTACTTTTACTCCGCGCGCAACATATTGATAAAACTTTATTGACAAAATATTAACAATTACATACTTCTTGGAAGTATACTTTGTGTTAAAATTGTAGCAAACTTAACACAAACACAACATTATTTACATTCTGATAAAAGAGGGTTTAACAGAAACATTAACTTTTAGTATCTCTGTACATGGATACGCTCAGTGCTTGACGTTTTCTCGCCTCTACGGCAGTCAATTCTTGCATTAGTCCTTTGTGGCAACTCTCACGGAAGGGTCAAATCCTGACAATATGCTCGTGACAGAATAACGGAGACATGGTAAAGCTTTAGGTTTAAGGAATGTCCTGGATACTTTCCCTTTAAGTACTTTATCTGTGGTTTGATAAACTTTTATAAAGTTTTCGAAATACATTTTCTTTAAAAACACTATAACGCAGCACTGCTACTTCATACTGTTCTCACAATCACTTTAACACGATAATCATTAATTAAAAGACTGCACACTTTGTAAAAAGGAAGAAGCACAACATATCTGAGATTGAAAATAGAGTTAAAACAAAGTTGTTTTTGAGAAAATTATCAAATTAAAACAACTACCAGAAAGTCTACCATGCAATTTAAGTTTTACAAAAACAGTTGTGGATTTTGGTATCTTGAGTGGAAACGTTCATATTTAGAAACTTTCAGAAGTGCAAATGTCCAATGTGAATTGGAGATTAATTTTTGGGTGGTTCGTGGGAGATTGTAGTGGTGGGTTGATGCGTGGAAGGTGGTCAGGTAGGTGGACTGCGATACTGTCAATCACTTTTGCCTGGGTAATTTGATATGGTTTGACAGACCCATGGTAGTGACAGCAGTGCCACCAATCGGATCTCTCACCCTCAGCTGCCGATCTCCGAAGAATCGAAATGTGACATTGGCTTTACCCTCTCTCTGTCTCTCTGTACACAGCATCCTTAGCCATGTCATCCTTCACGCCACACGGCTGTCCCAGGTTCAAACAATTTCGTATTTTAATCGTCTGAAGTTACATCAATTTCCTCCGGGCTTCCCGATCCTTGTTTAGTTGCGAGTCTCCATCGGTTTATGTGATGGGTCCCCTTCTTCTTCTGTTGCGAATCTGAACCCTCCTCCTCCAACTTTTGACGCTTGAACTTGGTTCTTCGGTTCTGAAACCACACTTTTACCTAAGGGAAATAAATAAAGGCTACAATAAATACCAAAATACTAAACAAAAACGATCCGTGTGCGTAAAGTTAGAATCCAAATAGCAGAATAGCAAAAGAGATACAAGCATAGACTATAAAAGGAGTGCAAAGGCCTAGCATTTTTGCATAGGCTCTCATAGATCGCTGTGTGAAAATTTGCCCAATGCTATAGGCCCTAAATGACTTACAAGTTAGGCTAGAAGTACGGTTATTTTCAGATGGGATATTGCCTAGGTCAAAAATGGCATGTATTGCATGCTCTATATTTTTAATAGTACAAACATAAGCCAATTACCAGACATTGACGTCCCCTTGGTCGAAAAAAACGGGCGCAAACAGGCACATGAATATGCAATGCATAACAAATAAATGTCATTTAATTTCTAATAATTTCCCCAAAAATGTAAAAGCCACATTGCATGTTAATTTTAAGCCTTTTGTAAATTCATATCTATAGGCTAGTGGGCAATATTAATATATACAAGCCATCCGCCTGACAGCTTGGCAAGTGAGGTGCATTTAATGTGCTTTCAGTCAGCTAATTGAAGTGGGTGATGGTTAATTTCTCCCTCATTCCCCTCTGAAAGCCTCGGTTTAGAGAAGAGCCGGTGGTGACACTGGGACAAAAGACACCGACCGTTCCACAAGCTGATAGGCACAAATACGATCTTAAATATGGCCAGGGAAATTCATTGAGTCCGTCTCATTCTTTTTAGCGTGCCATAGATCCTTTAAAATGGTTAACTGGTTAATTGCCATCCATTTTGAATGGAAACATTTTTTTTCCCAAAACAAAGTAATTCAACCCAACGAGGTTGTACAATGATCATTGATTTCATCCAACTAAAAGCCTCAAGGACGATGGTGGTGTAGACATTTATTTTTGTATCTCTGAAACTGTGGGTTTACAGGTCAATCCAAAAGTAGGCCTAATTTTGAAAAATGAATAAACGTGTGTTTTCATTTATATCATTTCCCCCCCTTCATTTCAATTATTAAAATGGAATAGCATTTAGGCCTATGTGAAATTCCTAAATTTGACGTGCAATACGGATTAACCATTAAGCATATGTGAAGTTTACCCCAATAGACAACACATTGTCGTGTTTTCAAGAAATTAATAAATAATTCCCGTAAATGTCATTTATGGGCTGGCATATGAATTCCCAATAAATAATTAGCATATTCAGAGAAATTTAGCATATTCACAGATTCCATAGCCAACACGAAAACAAGTTATTATTGTCCTATAGCCTAATGTAGGTAGTAGGCCTACAGGCTGTAAAACACCCCTTGAAAAACACCCCACAAACCTGTGCGTCATGTCAGGTCTGGTGCAACTTGACACAATCGTATTTTAAATCCATCCCCTATTCAAAGTAGGCCTAATGCGGACTTAACGATACACTTGTGAGTATTCAATTCATTTTCTTACCTGAGTTTCTGTGAGGCTAAGGGTGTGCGCAAGCTGTTTTCGTTCGGCACCTACGACGTAATGGTTTTTTTCAAATGCGTGCTCAAGCCGCAGAAGTTGGGAAGGGGAAAAAGCTGTCCGAATTCTTTTGGGCTTTCTGGCCAGTGCATTGTGCAAAAGGAAGCTCTCCGGGCTTGTTTCGTTACCTGAAAACGACAATGGGAGGGATATTAATTATGATCACTCTTACGTTGCAAACTGAGGCTAAAGAGATGACGATGCTATGCTCATAATTTGGCTATAACGCAGATTTGGGCCTTCTAACTTTTGACTAAAGTCTACGGCAACACTCAATTGAACATTGAAACCAATTTAGTCACAAGCAACACCTTGACAAATTGTTTTGTAATAATTTTAACAATAGCAAATTGATACAGTTTATATTATTCAAATGGAAACAATAGGGCTATGCAGTGGCTAAAATAAGCGCCGTTTCGATAGTCTTTGGTTATCCTAAAAACACTAGGCCTACACATAAAAAATAGCAACACAATGGTCTACAATCACAAAGGGGCCTAGAAGCCTCTATAGCCTAACCCTTTTCAACTTTTCTTTTTAACATTAGCCTACAGTCACTGGTATACTGTAAGTATATGGTGGAGAATTAAATAGACTACATTAGCCTAACATTTTGTCAGAATTACTATCAAGACCCTTATTAAAATAACCATTATGAAAACAGATCGTTCACTTATTATACAATTTGCATGTCACTGTTTTCAGAAAAAGATTATGTGCATCCACCTGCAAAAAAATATAATTTTCTAATATGACAGTCCAATTTGGGGGACGATAAATTAATAGTGCGATTTTAAAATAGTGCATTGTGTACAATTTCGTAAACAGCAGTTTGGGCAATAAAAACATAGCCCACAAATACGACCCAATGCCTATTCCAAGGCACGGATGATTACAAAAAAATACACAGGCATCTATCAATGTAGTTAAGTGTATTTGCACTCAGTTTAAACATTAAGTAAATATCTAGGCCAAATTAAATCATTATTTATTTTTCAATAATCTTTTTTTTGTTGTTAAAAATAACAAGTCAATTAATTATATAGCCCTACACTTTCCAGTTGTAAGGTTTTATACTTATTTTTGTTTCAATTAAATGTTTTAGATGCTAAAGGACTTTTTAAAGTCCACTCTTTGCAATTCCTTTTTTTTTACAAAATGGAAAATTATAGGCTGTAGACTACCAGCAAAATAAATTTGAACCCGTGTCACCACATTGAGAAATACTATGCCGTACATTAGGCTACTAAAAGTACCCTAGCCTATTCCAGTTGAACAGTGTTCTAATTATAACAGACAAAAACAGTTAGTAAAACTGTTCGAGACAAGGCGATAGCACATATATTTCCAAAATTCGATAGCTCACTGATATTTATCATTCGTTTCTTTATTCTCATAATTACATGTTATATTGGCCTACATAAATGCTATGGAACATCCAAAAAAGGGCTTAACAGCATAAATATACGTAATAAATGCGTTAAAAAGACAAATGTAAATTCAACCTACCTTGGAATCTGTGACCCAAGTACCTATATCTATGTATTAGCCATGGGTAAAAAGTTGAGGGGTCCCTTTGCTGGCTGGCAAAAAGATGGTGCGGACTATGTGAGGATGAAAGTGGGTGAGCCAACGCGTGTGGAGGTGGTACCGAATGAACTGGGACACCGGAGTTGTTCTGATGTGAGACCGCCTCAGCGAACACCAAGTCCGGATTAGAGTAGACGCCCCTGCCGCTGGAATGAAACCCGTTCAGAAATGGATTCATCTGGCTGGAGTTTGCATAGCTCAGAGCTGCTGGTCGTATGGGTTCCTCAGACCTCGACACTGGTAGAGGATTATCCTTCGCTACCAACGATTCTATAGTAAAACACCTCTTCGGTGTAGGTTGAAACATGGTTTGATAGTCAAGATTCCCCAGTTTAGAGTTTAAGAGGTGCAGGCGTTCTTCGTAAAAAAAAATAGGTTACTACTCCACACCGAGAAAGTTTGTCAGCATAAATAACTTTGGAACGAAGAGTGCAGCAAGAATAGAAGCCAAAGTAACAACAAATCAACAAATAGCCATAAAGGTGGTCAACTGCGCCAGACAATCCATGGATGTGATCGGTTCCTCACCAGTTGTGCAAGCGATTTGTTAGTTCATGAGCCTAATTAGCGCTGGAGTCACATAAACAGCTTCCTCTGAAGCCTGTAATGGCATGGTGATTGGTCGCTGCTACTCGCCTTAAGGTTGAGGGAAGAGTCTTTAAGTGCGTCAATAGGAACAGGCACGGAGAGGCGGACTCAAGCAAAACGGAACGGATTCGTTCAGAACCAGATCTTCAGAACATTTTTACATAGGCTACTCAGCTGAACCAGTAGAAAAGCTCAAGGTACTTACGTTTGCATTTTTGTCTACCGATAAGGCCTGAGGACAGTCGGTCTTAAAGGGGCCTTTATGTTTATCAGTGTTGAGTTTTATGTTGAAGTATGGGGCTAAGAGTCGGTTTAACATTCTTTGACATAAGTGTGATACGTTGTTAGTATAAAATGTAGCCTACACCATTGACCTGGGTGTGTTTACCAATAGCCACCACATAGTTCTGTTTAAATAGGAACCGAATTTTACCGAATTTAAGGGTACCTTTTATATTAATTTATATTTACCATTATTATGGTAATTACAGCATACCCAACTACATACCCTGGCCTCGTCTCTCCGTGTTTTCATTTTCTCCTATCAGTTTGTGATTAGTTAGGGGTTGAAGGCTCCCCAATTTCTATTGGCCGGAAGATTGGGACGATGGATATTGGATCCACACTATATTCAGTGCAGTTGGTTTGTTGTATTGACATATAAACGACCCATTTAATTTAGGCCTACGTAAATTACCCTAAACACAACTTTTTTTGCGTAGGCTAACTTCTGCTCAATGCAAGTCAAGCATTCACTGACGAAAGGTTTATCATTTGTAACTTGAGGTTTACAAAGTGCATAGGAAGATACAGGCCTATGCACACGCACGAGTTTAGAAATGTATTTGGTATGCCTTTTATTTGACCATTCATTTAGCGGAAATGTCTGTACCATAATAATAAATCCACCTGTAACATATAACCTATTATATGCCGCAATAGGTCTCCATGTCTTAGTGATATCTTCATTATTTTGCTATTGCTGAATTCCATGAAAATGCGCATGATGGTTTTCTTAATCCAATAAAGGACCTCAGTTGGAATAAGATAACTATGTGTTTCTTTCATTTAACTGTAGGTTTTTAAGTCACTGTCATAATTATGATGCTCATCTTCGGGGACATATGATTCAACCCACAAGTAGACTATAAGAAAATGCTATGGGTTGTGAGTCCAAATCTGCCCGGGCTATGAGTCTCGGTAGTTTAACTATGTTTGCGATGTTCTGCTTATTAGATCTACGTGGCCAATCCGTCCTGCATTACTACAAGCCCATTACATTGATGGTAAAATTATTATGACTAACAACAAATCCATTAAAAAAATGGATGATTATGATTATTAATTAGGTCAATTCATATTATGCCAAGGTTACACTTTTGCGAATGAAATCTAAGATTTACTTAAAAATATAAAAGAAAGATATCGAAGGATGACTTCAGTTGAACAAATTTTACAAATTTTACAGCTCATGTAAGGCTTTAGTGCCAAGTCGATCTTATGATAACATGGTAGCAAGCCATGGTTTGTACCTGAAAGCTGGGATGATGAAAACTTAACTGAAGTCAGCACGCATTGTGTTATTTTAACAAATTATAACCCCAATAAGCATTTGTGTTGCACATCGATATTGCAACATTGCACCATTGTAGGCCGTTGTCTCCTTGCGTAGGAATATGCACTATTTCCCTCTATGTGCAGTGTCTTTGAAAAGGTCCTGTGCGTATGATTTACATTTGACCTGCTGTAGGCCTGATTTGATTTGATTTATTTCATTCACGCTCGCAGTCCACAATACTGAATTTTGCAGAATGCACAGTTACAATTAGACAACACTTAAAAAACACAAGATATTGCATTCAATTGAAAAGGTCCCATACGTCTTTCGAAACGTCCTGTGCATATGATTGAACATTTTATCTGCTATAGGCCTGTATTGATTTATTTAATTCATACTCGTCCACAAGACTACATTTTGCAGAATGCACAGTGGCATTTAGACAATATTTTAAAAAACACAATATATTACATTCAATTAAAAAGGTCCCATGTCTTAGGAAAAAATACAGTTAAAAAAAATAATCACAAAATCAAAGTCTGATGGCTGTGGCTGTGGTAGAATTGACCAGCCTTTTTGTCCTTGCGTTGATTTTGGACAGTCGGTTCTGGTTTCAGAGGACTCTGCCAATACTGTCTCCCTTTCTCTGTGGTAGGAGATCATGTGGAGGGTGGTCAGGTTGGTTCATGGCAGTGACCAATCTTACGGCTGCTTGCTCTTTCCGTGACTGTAGTGGTGGAAGGGTCAGTGGGATGTCTCTGTTTTTTTTTGTTATTATCTTGCTTGTCCTTTTCTGTACACAGTGCAGCTTGCTGCTTCTTTGTGTAGCCCAACAGCAAGACATTGTCTGGCATACTCCAGGCATCAGATGGCCTATATATCATAATGGCCTGCATTAGTCAATGAGATAACGGACGTTTTGCAGTTACAGACTGATAAACAGTAGGCTAATGCATCCACTTCAGCACTAAGGCAGAATATTAGTGATAATAAAATAATATAAAAAAATATAACAATTATTATTGTTATTATTAGTTATTATTAGTTCATCAGTATTATTTTCCAGAAATTATGATATTAATAGCGTAATAATAACAATAGGCCACATGCCTATGTAGTAACGAATAAATATAGGTCTACTCAGTTAGATCTACTTTAGTGAATTGATGCTAAGAGGTAAATTAATAAAAACATTGTTAACAATATAGCTAGCAAGATTCCCTTATATTACACTGGTCTCATTCTTTGGATTGTTTATTATTGGAATCCATTCAATGAACCAGGGATGAAGGAGCGTTTCTCATGGGTGTAGGTTCAGTAGGCTAGCTGTTCAAAACTGCGTCACCTACTGGTAGCCTTGGCAATGCAAATATGTACTTACGCGTATAATCGTTTGTTTATCATATATATTTTTTTTTTGCAGTTTTTTAAAATTTCCGTTGCATATCTGTTTGTATAGTCCTAGATTATTTTGGAAAAACTCAACGTTTTTTTTTTTTACAGCATCCATGACGGATGGTTCTAAACCATTATGGTTCGTGCGACTTCTTGGTTTTGACCATAGAGATAGATAGAGGAATCTAGTACCCAAAAGCCTATCTTGTAGCATGAGCAGCGCCCATTGACTACTTTCACAATTTTTAAGTAGTCAAGTGGGTGGGACTTCCTAAGGGTTGAGGAAGAATCACATAATTCCATCCGGGTTATCAGGGGGATCATCCAATGATTTATACTTGTGTGCAAACATTCCATAACGTCAAGTGGCAGTAAATCAAATCACATTTTATTCATCACATGCTTCATGAACAACAGGTGTAGACTAACAGTGAAATGCTTACTTACGGCCCTTCCCAACAATGCAGAGAGAAAGAAAATAGAGATATCATAGAAAAGTAAAACACGTTATAATAAAAACAAAATGAGCAACGATAACTTGGCTATATACACAGGTACCAGTACCAAGTCGATGTTCATGGGTACGAGGTAATTGAGGTAGATATGTACATATAACTAGGAATAAAATGACCTATAATAAACAGTAGCAGCAGCGTATGTGATGAGTCAATAAAAGTTAGTGCAAAAAGGGTCAATGCAGATAGCCCGGGTAGCTATTTGGTTAACTATTTAACTAACTATTTACAGTTTTATGGCTTGGGGGTAGAATCTGTTCAGGAATCTGTTGATTCCAGGCTTGGTGCATCGGTACTGCTTGCTGTGCAGTAGCAGAAAGAACAGTCTATGACTTGGGTGGCTGGAGTCTCACAATTTCCTGGATGGCAGGGTGCTCGGCCCCAGTGATGTACTGGACTGTACGCACTACCCGATGTAGAGCTGGTTGCCAAGCAGTTACCATACCAAGCGGTGATGCAGCCAGTCAAGATGTTCTCAATGGTGCATGGTGTAGAACTTTTTCAGGATCTGAGGGCACATGCCAAATATTTTCAGCCTCCTGAGGGGGAGAAGACATTGTTGCGCACTCTTTACAATTGTGTTGGTGTGTGTGGACCATGATAGATCCTCAGTGATGTGGACACCGAAAGAACTTGAAGTTCTCAACCCGCTCGACTACAGCCCTGTCGATGTGAAATCGGCCAACCTTGGCTTTATATCTGTTCAAACAACAGTTTCTTTACCAACTCATAGAAGTAGTAGAAGAAGAAATTCAATACTTCAAAATCGAGATGGCCTCAAAGGAGCTGCAGGTACTCTCACAGACGCCATAAACGGACAGACACAAACAACAGTCCTCTATTCTTCTCTATGGTTTTGACCAACATTCAGCGATGGTGCGCTGCCGGCCTCCGGTGGACATCTTGTGATAGTGCGGTAGAATTATTAGTATGCTTTTTACACCCGTTATTAAAAAGTTGCAGCTTAACTATTCTTTACTAACACTCTAAATGTGTTAATTTCAGTTACAGGAAACAACAAGAATGTGAGAAAAATGACTGAACTATGTCTTCCTAATTGTACTCATCGAGAAACATATTATGTCATCGCTTTGTATCGTGCTTTCAGAAAGTATTCACACCCTTAGACTTTTTCCACATTTTGTTGTGTTACGAAGTGAGATTCAAATTTATTTCATTGTCTTTTTTTTGGTCAACTTTCTACACAAAATACTCTGTAATGTCAAAGTGGAAGAAAACTTCTAACATTTGTATAACAACAACAAAAAATGAAGAAAAATAAAACACGAATATATCTTGATTAGATAAGTATTCAAACCCCTGAAGCAATACACGTTAACATCACATTTGGCAGCAATTACAGCTGTGAGTCTTTCTGGGTAATTCTCTAAGAGCTTTCCACATCTGGATTGTGCAATATTTGCCCATTATTATTTTGAAAGTTCTGTCAAATTGGTTGTTGGTCACTGCTAGACAACCATTCTCAGGTCTTGCCATAGATTTTTAAGCAGATTTAAGTCAAAACTGGAACTCGGCCACTCAGAAACATTCACTGTAGATTTGGACTTATGTTTTAGACTATCGTCCTACTGAAAGGTGAATTAATCTCTCAGTGTCTGGTGGAAAGCAGACTGAACTAGGTTTTGTGCTTGGCTCCATTCCATAATTTTTTTATCTGGAAAAACTCCCCAGTCCTTACTGATTACAAGTATACCCATAACATGATGCATCCACCACTATGCTTGAAACTATGGAGAGTGGTACTTCCGAATGTATTGTATTGTATTTACCCCAAACGTAACACTTTGTATCCAGGACAAAAAGTTAATTGATTTGCCACATTTTTTGCAGCATTACTTAAGTGCCTTGTTGCAAACAAGATGCATGTTTTGGAATATTCTGTACAGGACTCCTTCTCTGTCAGTTAGGGTAGTATTGTGGAGTAACTACAATGCTGTTGATCCATCTTCAGTTTTCTCCTATCACAGCCATTAAACTCTTTAACTGTTGTAAAGTCACTATTGGTGAAATCCCTGAGCGGTTTAGTTCCTCTACGGCAACTGCATCTTTGTAGTGACTGGGTGTATTGATATGCCATCCAAAGTCTAATTAATAACTGCACCATGCTCAAAGGGATAACATTCAACATTTGCTTTTAGTTTTTTTACCCATCTACCAATAGGTGCCCTTCTTTGCTGTGAAGCATTGGAAAACCTCCATTGTCTTTTTGGTTGAATCATTGTTTGAAATCCACTGCTTGGCTGAGGGATTTTACAGATTATTGTATGTGTGGGGTACAGAGATGAAATACTCATTCAAAAAAATCATGTTAAAAATGTAAATTTCATCCATTTTAAATGCAGGCTGTAACACAGAGAAATGTGGAAAAGTTTAAGGGGTGTGAATACTTTCTGAAGGCACTGATATAGGCCTAGACTATTTAATTATCAAAATTGTGTGTAAAGATGAAGCATTTCAAACAATTCCCCCCCCCCAAAATAATAAAGTAATCGATTATTAAGTCACAACATAGGCTCCGATGCATTGACATATCTAATATAGTAAGCTAATATAATCATGTAATATTTTTTCCATGTTCATCAAATTGAAACGGATGAAAATAACTGTTGAGGCAGAATAATTCCTACAAACTATTCTTGAGCCAACATTTTTGCATAATGACTATTGAAAAAATACACGTGTAAAATATTGCTGAATGATAAGCTTTGTAAAGTAGGACTAGTATTTTCTACAGCCTTCACGTAAAACCAATACGCTGTATCATAACATTTGCACTCTGCTACACTTTTGCGAACTAATTCTTTCGAGAAAAAAAAAATAAGCAAACATATTGGCCAACACAACTTCCCCTATCTTCATAATCATAGCCCTAATATTGCACATTTTAATCGGCCGTGATTTTCGAAACTAAAGGTGTGCGTGTTTGTGTGACTGTGAGTGCGTGTTGACATATCCCACCTGATTTTTCAGACTACGGTGTTAGCCGACTCCTTTTAAATTGACATTAAAAACAGTTTACCCCAGTTCCCTATAAAGGTAACTTTTTTGAAGGAAAAAAACAACCACAGATGTGTACGCAACGGAATAATATTTATGCATTTGACAGCCCTATATTTACAGCATATATCAAACAATCAAACAATCTACATTAGCCCTATATTTGATGAATTTTCTTTTTAGCTTTTTTCGTTTTGTATTTATACATCACCCTTGCCTTTCTGGTTTAGGCTATGTAGCTACTTTACATGGCTTTGCTTCAAATACAACTGCATTTCAATACATCAAGAGGAAATAGTTGTAGCGCATTCCATGCAGAGATCACTTCAAATAGCCTCCTTCCATGGTGGCAAAATAATATAACATATTCTACACGCATTTCAGACACGTCACAGTTGGCCCACCAATAATATATCAAATCAGGCTTAAGATCCAAAATCACACAAATATGTCTATCGAACTAATGAGGGTGAGTGTTGTGGTTTGGGTAGTTAATAGGACGCGTAAAGAATGGACACAGACTGGTTGCATGAAAATGTAAGATTCGAAATGAAACCAACCGTAGCTTCTTTACACATTCTTATGGGTAGAATCCAAAGGTCAAACGAGTAGGCCTACACTCAATGGGGATGGGACTGGGAGATGATTGAACCCTTTGTTACATAGCCTATGCCCACATAATTGTATAGCCAGCCTGGCTACATAAACCCACAAAGAGCTTTGTTACTTGTTTTTACATTCTCAAGTAGAAACATGTATTTCCCCTACAGAGAATTAAAACTAACAGGGAACAACTTTTCTCAAATGAACTAACCTCTGGATTTAAGATTTTCAGCCATTTCAATTGAGATATAAGATTAAATGCGATTCTCTAGCTTTCACTCCCCCTTATGGATTTAAAAGGAATTGACTGCTGTAAGAAATATGCTGGAAACTCTCCCCAGCCATGCTCACTCGAATCCAAGGGTGTAAACCCTATCAGTCCCGAGATTCTAGCAAAAATCGACATTTCATTTATCTGACTTTCATTAATCCAGCTCTTATATTTGTCCTCACAGTGAATTGTTTTACCATTTCATTTTCAGGACAACCAGGGCTACAAAACGATTTGATTGTTGCATTCGTGACTTTTATTTAAAAAGGACCAAGTGTAAGAAAAACTCTACAAAGAACAAGCTATGCTCTAACCAACCCTTCAGGCCTCGAGCCTCAACAGAGAAATAAACTGTTGCCCAAAGTACTTTGTTAATAAAGGCTTTATCTATAAACATGCAATATGGTTGAATGATTTAAAATAGAACCAGACACTAGATATTGAGTGAGACCAATTATACCGAACAAAAATATAAAAGCAACATCAACAATTTCAAAGATTTTACTGAGTTACAGTTCATATAAGGAAATCAGACAATTGAAATATATTCATTAGGCCCTAATCTATGAATTTCACATGCCTGGGCATGAATTGCCCCACAGTGAATTGTTTTATCATTATATTTTCAGGACAACCAGGGCTACAAGTAGAACACAAAACAATTTGATAGTTGCATTCATGACTTTTATTGACAAATGCCAATTAAAAAACAAGGTCTGCCAAAGCAAAAGCCTGATAAAAATGAAGTCATATGAATGCTGTTAAGTACAGAAATGATTTGCTCACTGGGAAATTAATATCTAACTAGTCAGTGACAACTGTGTGGAGTTTGTGACAGCAACTAAACTGGACAGTTTTATCTCCATCTCTTCATGCAAAGACTCAATCATGGACACTCTTACTGACAGTTGTGGCTGCTTTGTATGATGTATTGTTGTCTACCTTCTTGCCCTCTGTGCTGTTGTTTGTGCCCAATAATGTTTGTACCATGTTTTGTGCTGCTACCATGTTGTGCTGCTGCCATGTTGTGTTGCTACCATGTTGTTGTCATAGGTCCCTCTTTAATTAGTGTTGTGGTGTCTCTCTTGTCATGTGTGTTTTGTCCTATATTTATATTTTTAATCCAAGCCCCCATCCCCACATGAGGCCTTTTAGTAGGCCATCATTGTAAACAATTTGTTCTTAACTGACTTGCCTAGTTAAGTAAAGGTTAAAAAAATAAAAAATAACTATGTGAGCTTATTACAGTATAATAGACACTATGTCCTGGGATTTCCTATGATCTATGTAGAAGAGCCTTACCTTCTAACGACTCTTGTGTAGCTTGTGAGCATCATAGATCAAAACATGTCACGTGCAAGTTTGTGAAAGTCTCAGCTTTTCAAAGATTGCTTTTAAATAGTTTGTAGCTTGAACCATTCTGACTCTACAGAGGTTTTTGTATAAAAGACCTGGCCCGGCCCTCGTCTCACAAACACCGCTCTAGTTCAGCCCCCATTAATCACAGACAAATGGTTTATCTACGGATCCAGAATAGACAAACAAAAACTGAACAAAAATATAAACGCAACATCAACAATTTCAAAGATTTTAACTGAGTTACAGTTCATATAAGGAAATCAGTCAATTTAAATAAATTCATTAGGCCCTAATCTATGGATTTCACATGCATGGGCAGGGGAGCAGACATGGGTGGGCCTGGGAAGGCATAGGCCCGCCCACAGGGGAGCCAGGCCCAGCCGATCAGAGTTAGTTCCTCCTCCTCAGACGATCCCACTGGTGAAGAAGCCGGAAGTGGAGGTCCTAGGCTGGCGTGGTTGCACGCAGTCTGTGGTTGTGGGGCTGGTTGGACGTACTGCCAAATTCTCTAAAACGACGTTGGATGCAGCTTACGGTAGAGAAATTAACATTCAATTCTCTGGCAACAGCTCTGTTGGACATTCCTGCAGTCAGCACGCCAATTGCACGCTCCTTCAAAACTTGAGATATCTGTGGCATTGTGTTGTGTGCACATTTTAAAAGTGTCCTTTGTCCCGAGGACAAGGTGCACCTATGTAATGATCATCCTGTTTAACCAGCTTCTTGATATGCTACACCTGTCAGGTGGATAGATTATTTTTGCAAAGGATAAATGCTCACTAAGAGGGATGTATTTGAGAGAAATAAACCTTTTGTGTATATGGAAAATGTGTGGGATTTTTTATTTCAGCTCATGAAACATGGGACCAACACTTTACATGTTGCGTTTATATTTTCGCTCAGTGTAGATACTCTTAAAAATGCACATCAAAATGGGAATCAACTACTTTTTAGGTTAAGAAGCAACTTTAACAAAATACATATTCAATGGCAATAGAGATAGTTGTTGATGAGATGACACATTTGATTTAACAATAAAACAGCTTTGCTATGCCAAAGTTTTCATCAGCTTATGAAAAGGTTAAACCACTAGGAGGCAGGTGACAATAAGGGGTACATTAGCCATTGCGGGGCCATTTTGAAGCAGATGCTTTGAGAAAGGGTGGACTCAGCGGCGGGCCACAGTGGTCCAGCCGTCATCGTCGGTCTCGTCGGTGGTCTTCTTAGGGCGACCAGCGTTCTCTTTGTCTTTCTCGGAGCGCCAGGAGCTCTTCTCTCCGTCCTCTTCACGCTCGCCCTCTCTGGGTCTGGGAGGAGTCGGACGTTCCTCTTTACGCTCCTCACGCTTGTCGTCACCTGCACGGCGCCAGGAGCTGCCTCCTGTGTGCACAGAACCCCGTCTTGTTAGGGGATGGCATCTTAACTCTTAAGTGTTGTTTAAAAATATCTCCTCCAGACTGGAAATACCACCACAGGACAGGAGTTACAGTGGTCTTGATTTTCATGGTATAGGCAATGAATGATATTATTGCTGCATTAACAGGTTGATGCTTGATACCGGTTGACGCTTGCAATAAATACAGAGCAAGTGGGGATACCTGCTGGCTAAATGGTTTAAAATGAAAGCTTTATAGCAAAACTTTAAACGTGTCTGCAGAGGACTGAGCTCATCTTACCTTCTTCAGGCTCTCTGCTGGGTGGGGGGCGGTCACGGTCATCTCTGCGATCAGGTCGCTCTCGACGGATAGGAGGGCGGTCCTCGCGGGCAGGCTCTTCCTGACGAACAGAGTCTCTCCAGCTTTTCTTTGGCGCCTCATCAGCACCTGGCCTTCTCCAGGCACCACCACCTCCACTACCCTCCTCCCTGAAAACAGAGGTCCCCCATTACTCCACAAAAAAACCTACACCTCGCCATAACACACATATGCTACTTTATTTTCACAATATCAGAGAAACCATCCACCCGTTTTGGGCCACTCCTGATCATATGGTATATGAGCCTCCATTATCACAGCAGTGACGTTTGTAGTCCACATACTGTGTGTCTGACCTGGGTGGGCGGCGCTCTGGGAAGCGTTCGCTCTCCTGTTTTTCCTCTCTCTCCTCCCTCTCGCCCTCTTCGTCCTCCTTGCGGCCACCACCTTCGCGGGGTGGACCCCAGCTCTCCTCGCGGGCCTTTTCCCTCTCACGCCAGCCACCACCTGAAGCAGACACCAGAGCAACTGCCCATGATCCAGCACAACGTGTGAAAAGAACTGGCAACAGTTGCCACTACACAAACATTTACTATTGGAAGTTCAATAAATAATTAACAGAATTACAGGAGAACAAGTATAAGGGCGCTTTCAACAACAACACACTTACTACACAAGACAAACATGCAACCACATTAATTCAATGATCCATATTTGGAACAGATTAAATGAAAAACGCATCCATACCGGGTCGGACAGCAGGCTTCCATGGCTTGTCGTCACGGGGCCCTCCCCTCTCGTCATCTCCTCCTCTCCTGGGGCCCCAGGTGTCATCATCAGCCCCGCGTCTGGGGCCCCTGGACTCATCCATGCCTCTGCGGGGGCCGTCATCAAAACCACGCCTGGGGCCATCATCGAAGCCTCTGCGGGGACCGCGGTCCTCGTCCCCTCCCCTTCTGGGACCACGGTCATCATCCCCAAAGGTTCTCCTTGGTGGACGGTCCTCATCCATGCCTCTGCGCAGGGGGCGGTCGTCATCCCCGAAGCCCCTGCGTGGGGGTCCACGGTCATCGTCTCCGCCACGGCGAGGGCCGTCTCCTCCTCTCCTGAAGGGTGGCTCTCGGTCTCTGTCCTCGCCGACATCCTCGCGGCCCTCGGCTCTCCAGTCCCTAGAGAGACAGAGCGAACGTACAGCACAGTTATAAGACAGATATGAGACAGACATGTCACTTTAACCAGTGAACACAAACATACAAAGTATTTTAAACCAGGTAAAATACTTAAAATTTGCAATCTGAATGAAATCCCACTCACTTAGCCTGTACGGTGACACTGTAGAGAATAATAGACCAGTTTTTGATCAGTGAACACAAAATGATTTTTAACCAGATGAAGAGCTTCAAAAGTACATTCTGAATGAAACCACACTCACTTATCAGGCACGGGGCGACGCCTCTCTGATTCAACCTCGGTGCGCCTCCTCCATCCTCCTCCTCCCTCCTCCTTCTCAGCGCCCCAGTCCTGGAGAGGAAAAGAGTGTCCAACACTGAGTGACGGGTTTCATTACCTTTACAACATAATTATGATCATTTTATCCTACTCAATATACCTTTATTAAGCTCATTTTCAAGTTAACAGGGTACTAAGTCGACAGGGTGAAGGACAACATTCATTTCGCATTCTACACCCAAAGTGCCTGTGCTTGTCGCTCTCAGATCGCCGGTGAAATAGAAGTGCATTTCATTTCATGTCGCTCTTTGAGCGATCAATGGAGGAGAATCATCACTGAGCAAACAAAACTTTTAAGTGACTTTGGGTCCATTAAAAGCGCAACATAAAACCCATGTATTAATATTAGATATTGATCTTAACACCCCTTTAAAAGTGAGTCATCTTTGACTCAACAGGCAAAGTGAGGCTGTGGGAAAGTGCTCTGGGAGGAGATGTGTAGTAGGCTACCTTCGCTTCTCCTCTGGGTTTCTCCTCGGACCTAGCAGGGGCCCTCATCTCCTCCTCCCTGCGGCGCTCGCGCTCCTCAATCTCCTGCTGCCGGGCGCGCTGCTTCCTCTCCTGCTCCTCCAGTTTGGCAAGGCGCTCCTGGTACACTGCCTCCTCTGCCTCGCGCGCCTCCTGCTCGATGCGCTCACGCTCCTCGCGCTCTGCAACAACACATGGATAATACGTAGAACACAGGACCACTGAAGACTTATGGGGCAAGCGTCACATTGGACACCTAGACAAACAAACTCCAACCAAAAACAACACTGGACCCAAAATCTAACCTACCTAAATCTGTGCGCATAACTCAAGTTTTTGCACACATCTTCAATTGACATCAATTAAACTATTCCACCAAGGCCTAAAACTAACACCTGCAAAATGCGGGCATATTTTGACATTGGAGGGTAAGACGTCTATTTCACCAGCCATGTTGGTGGCAGGTCAGGGCTACACAGTGAGAATGTTTTACTCGCATCTGTGACTAAAAATAGTCAAATATGATCACATTTATAGTAAAATAAATGCTGCAGTAGCTGTTTTCAAAGTATTTCCGCTGTTTTGTTCCATAGCTGGAAAATTAATCGCACAAAGTCAAAGAACTACGAATCCTATATAGCCTATTCCACCTCGTGATGCAACACCGCCAAGCTTGGGGCTGTGTGCACGTGAAGAGCTGAGTGAAATAATCATTTTTAGAAGCGTTGCACACAGGCATAAAAGTGGGTCTAATTTACTTGATACGAAAGCCTACTTTGTCCTTCTGTTTCTGGATATTTACATTGTTTTGTTCACAAGCTAGGTTGTTTTTCAAAATTTTAGTTTAAAAAGGTAACGCTTCTACTAGTCAGACTCAATCTCACAGGCAAACATGACGAGTCCTTCAAGTGGCTGGTAAACATTTTTGCATCATCTGTGATATTTTGGTTAAAAGTAAAAAATTAAACAATATACCACATTACTTCTTACTAGTAATACATTTGTGTTAGAAACATTATAAAACATTCTCATCTGTTAATTTTGTGTTTTGTTTGTGTGATTTTAGCGAAAAAATGATATTTTGGCTGGTAAAAAAATCAGACTCGCTGGTAGATTGCCCTGTATTCCACCCTTTAAGAAAAACTCAGAGGATCTAGATCTAGATCTACGTTAATTTGACAGTCATTCTATATATCAAGTCATCTCTGGACCTGAGCGGTAACTCTGAGGTACCTTTCTTGAGCTGCTCCTCGTGGATGCGCTGGGCCTCCTCCTCCTTATTGCGGTAGAAGGTGTTGCGACGGTCCTCCTTGCGGTGGATCTTCCTCTCCTCTCGACGCTTCGTCCTCTCCTCCACCAGGCGCTCCTGGAACTGTTTCAGTTTTTCCTTGGAAGGTAAAGAGCAAAGACACTTTAGGCCACACGCATTCAACTCATAACATTCTTACTGAGGTGTATTCTGAATATGATGAAAAAGAACTCCGGCAAAATAACTCGTGGTGGAACACCCTTGACACTGGTATTACTTTTGTTTGGTTATTCCTGCTTTCTTAGTAGCGATTGATAATAGCTCTTTAATGTCATTGCCAATGGGCGTATATAATCTGTGGTTTCATGCACGTTCAAATGGCGTTTACCTCGTAGATGAAGCTGCGAGCATCGGTTATTTTGCCCACAAAGTTCTCCTTGTCCTCCATCATTCTGGACATCCTCTGTTTGTGCTCCAAGGCCTTCTCACGCTCCACCTTCATGTTGCTGATCTACAACACAAAACACATGGACCATAATAGATTTTTTTAATTACACAAAAAACATGGACCAGTCAGCCTGACATCACTAGAGTGCTCAGTTCATGCATCCCATCTATGATGGCTTTAGGGCTGACACGATTTAGTCGACTGGTCGATTTGATAGATAGTCTGTCAGTCGACCGAGATTTCTTTAGTCGAGCAGTTGCTAAAAGAAATTGATTCGCACCTGTCTGAGATGACTGATCCATTGTGGAGGCCATGGGGATGGCACAGTCCATCAGTCTAAGACATGTGATACTGAAATTGTATATGGTTACATTACATAAGAACAATGGTGCAACACTAAAACAATAAAAATATGATTATTTTATAACAAAATGCGCCCTCCGGCGTTGGATAGTGGTCACTTTCCACGGTTCAGAAATACATCAGTGGGCTGTTGAATTGAGGCCCTTTTCCTTGACCATGTTGCTATGTGCATAATAGCAAAGTTAACCAGCATATTGGTATTGAGAACAATGCAGCAGCAGCAGAATGAGGAGATGTGAAAACTTGCCATTGCCTTCTTGTCTACGAAAAGTGAAGAGAGGAAACCAACTTAATTAGATCTATAATCAACAGCCTAACTGTTAAAGGTGCCTGGCTTTATGAATCATCAATATATCTACAGAAATTATACAGATCCTGCTTTCGTTGCCTGTTTGTTTGCTTAATAGCCTACTGATTCCATAAGCCAAAAACGTCACGCAACGACATTTCAAGTAAACAATTTCATCATTTAAAAAAATATATTTAAAAAAAATGTACACTGGTATTATTTATAAATTGTGGTTTACACTGCTCCAAATTGTCAGAAATATTATATTTATAATAATAACGCTCCTTTTTCTTCATCTACTTCTTATTGTTATTACTATTATGATCATAAGTAATGTCATTATCATTAGTAGGTTTAGTATAGCAGCCTTGTGTAACCACCATTGAGCTGCAGGCCTAAGAATGTATCCAGTTTAGTCTTAATACCGTAACTTACTTTAGCCTATATTTCAATGCTTATATAGGCTTCTGCAGCAATCAATAAGTCATAAGTCATTTATGTCATCACAAAGCATAGGAGTCATTCATGATTTGAAATGCAATCAAGCATTTTTTTTAAAACTAAGTGAGCCTTGAATAATTAGCTTAAACAATAAATAAATCGTTCCATTTCGGAAATTGCATTCATGAATGAATGCAACTGTTTTTGGTCTTTGCTGTAATAAAAGGCTTAGCGAAACGGTCAGAGAAATTATATTGTAATCTATACAGCACCTGTTTGGCACAAATAATATGCACACAGCGCTTGCTCCTTATCTTCTTTTTCTTGGTCTTCAATATTTTCCACAATTAGATCAATTTATTCCACACATCTGACTTTCCCTTTACCTCCTTAGCAACCAGTAAGCATTCCCCCGTTTCAAGTTTATTTGTCAGGTCCTCTGCATTCATTTTGCTCTTACATGTGTTACGGTGTTCTGAGTTTGTTATAACCAATTTGATTATGATACGCAATAGGTTTTACTGGGGAGGTTGGGTAATGTAATTATGTACACAAGCACAAAACATCACATCTGTAATTTTTGTCCCGTCCAAATCTGCCATGTCAGTCATTCCAGGCGGAATAGTCTTTGATAATATTAGTCCCGTGCTAATCAACATCCCTGTGTTTTGGGAGAAATGCCTGAGTTTGACAGACGTTGCTCGCGGTTTAAACAAAAAAACAATAACTGATTCGATAAATGTGCATAAGCTATATTTGAATGGTCTACATGTAGCCCATCAACTTTCACAGTGAAGGCTTTTGTTTTATATCTTTTGTGCATAGGAATGGAATATTGCCAAATGCATCAGTAAAACATTTTGAGGCTATTTAACCTGTTGAGTGTAGGGGGCAGTATTTTGATGTTTGGATGAAAAATGTACTCAAATGAAACGGCCTATTTCTCAGGCCCAGAAAATGCATATAATTGTCAGATTATGATAGAAAACACTCTAACGTTTCCAAAACTGTCAAAATATTGTCTGTGAGTATAACAGAACTGATATTGCAGGCGAAAACCGGAGGAAAATCCAACCAGGAAGTGCTGTTTTTCCTGAAACCTCTCTGTTCCATTGCATGCCTTCCATCCATTTAAAGGGATATCAACCAGATTCCTTTCTCTATGGCTTCCACATGGTGTGAACAGTCTTTAGACATAGTTTCAGGCTTTTATTCTGAAAAATGAGCGAGAACGATCACATCGCTTCAAGTGGACGGCTGGGTGCCAGCAGAGTTTTGCATGCGCAACAGCTTGGAGCAGACATTTTCTCTCTCTCTCCTATTGAAAAAGCTACGGTCCGGTTGAAATATGATCGATTATTTATTGTAAAAACAACCTGAGGATTGATTATAAAAAACGTTTGACATGTTTCTACGAACTTTACGGATACTATTTGGAATTTTCGTCTGCCCTGTCTTGACCGCTTGAGCCTGTGTATTTCTGAACATAAAGCACCAACCAAATGGAGGTATTTTGTATATAAAAAGAATCCATGGAACAAAAGGAACATTTATTGTGTAACTGGGAGTCTCGTGAGTGCAAACATCCGAAGGTCATCAAAGGTAAGCAAGTCATTTTATTGCTTTTCTGACTTTCGTGACCAATCTACTTGGCTGCTAGTTGTTTGTAATATTTTGTCTACTGAGAGAGATGTCCTTACATAAACGTTTGGTATGCTTTCGCCGAAAAGCTTTTTTGAAATCTGACACACCAGGTGGATTAACAACAAGCTAAGCTGTGTTTTGCAGTATTGCACTTGTGATTTCATGAAAATTAAATATTTTTTGTGATGTAATTTGAATTTGGCGCTCTGCAATTTAGCGGATGTTGACGAAAATGATCCCGGTAACGGGATGGATGCATCAAGAAGTTAATGCAACCCTTGCTGTTAATAGATCACAAAGCAGCATACAACTGACCTAAATGCTTGGAAATGATAAGTTAACTTTCTCATCCGTAGCCTTAAAACACATCTCAAGTGTAATTGCACTGTTTAGCTCATACCTGAAGGCTGGGGGGGGGGGGGGCATTTAGGACGTACTGCGGATCGCTAAAATATCCTAATGATTATGACCACACTTCCTCAATTAAAATGTTATGGCGACACTATACCAAAGACAGTTTGATGTGGTTTAGAAACTTCGGAAGCAAGCTCGAGTTATCAGTGTTATCATCACGCCTAGAATAAAAGCCTCCAAGCTTCAGTCATAATTGTCAATTTACATAACAAATAATCATAATTACAGGGGGCAGTTTGGAAAAAACGTATCCCGTCCGAATCATCCTCCGGAATAGCGGGCATTCTAGAGTAATAATTACATTAACCAACATTCTCTAGTAATATTAGTCCCATGTGAATAAGTATTTGGTCACATGCATGTGATTCATACATGTGTCATGTAAAGACAGCAAGGGTTGAGGGAATAGGGAATGTTTTTCCTACATTTCGATAACTTCTCAGTCAGAAATGGCTGTAATTATGTTGCAGGCTCAGCAACACGGAGAGCGCGATAAACACTGTTGATGTTCTGTGGTGGTCGCTGCAGCAGGGAGGAGAGAAAGACAACGGGTGCTAGTCACACGGTCATTCGTGGTCCTTTTTTTTTTTTATAAACACAGCGCAGCAAGTCTGAGCCCGGCCAAGCACAATCAAATCAATTGCTGGTCGGACTCCCTCTAGTCATTTGTGTGTCTTAATTATTGAATAAAAGAGTGTGATTAAAGCATCAGACAAGCTCAGTGAATATAGTCGATATGATTAAAACACATAAGATGTGTCAGTATATGGAAAAATACACGTTTTAAGAACAGATAACTCCAGTTCGACCAAGATTTTTTTTTTTGGGGGGGGGGGGGGGGGTCGGGGACAGCCCTAGATGGCTTAGGATTTACAAAGACACAGACACTGAAGAAATATATTGCCATACCCTCTCCTCCTCTTGGAGCTCCCATAACTCCATGTCTTTGACACGCTGCTCCTCATAGGCCTTCTTGATCAAAGGGATCTCCTCCAGACGTTTGGCACGCTCAAAGTAGTCAATCTGCAAGGACCAGTCCACACAAACAATGTTGAGTGAGTCATTTCACCCCCTAGTAGAGGTCTTTATGTATCACCTGTTTGTGTAACAGGCAAGACAGAAAACATGGAATCGCCTAATTTGCTGAAAATTCTGTCTTCACCTTTTTCTCCTGGTTCTTCAGGCGGTCTTGAAGTTCTCGCTTCTCCTTCTCCAGCTGCTCTACCTGCTTGGACATGATGAAGTCAGGGTCCAGGTCCTCAAGGTTCTGTACAGAGGGTGGTTAAGAGTTAATTTCATCATTGTACATCCACAATTATTTTCCAAAACCCATTCTAGATTGTATCTACATTCCAGGTTTACACTTATGGTACTGATACAAGTATGACCCATTGGGAAAAAACTTCTTTGACATAGAATTAGAATACTAGAATGAACAGTAACCTTCTTATGATGGCATAAAGGTCAGCCATTTTGGTCACGGAGTTGGGCAACGATGGTTTTCCAGATGTGTTTATATAGTGTAAAATAATTAATTTGAAGAATTTACCTGCACTGTATGTTTGTTAGATAGCAAGCCAGCTTGAGAGGACTGATTCCATTCATTTGTCAAATTAACTGCCAATAAGCCAACATTCCATTCAAACAATTATGTCAACATGATAGGATTTAGTCAATTGATGATAGGATTTAGACTAGCTGTAAATGCAACTTATATGGTATCATATACACTGAACAAAAATATAAACGCAACATGTAAAGTGTTGGTCCCATGTTTCATGAGCTGAAATAAAAGATTCCAGAAATGTTCCATATGCACAAGCTTGTTTCGCTCAAATATTGCACACAAATTTGTTTACACCTGTGTTAGTGAGCATTTTGGGATGCTCTGGATCAATGTGTTCCAGTTCCTGCCAATATCCAGCAACTTCGCACAGCCATTGAAGATGAGTGAGACAACATTCCACAGGCCACAATCAACAGCCTCATCAACTCTATGCGAAGGAGATGTGTCGCGCTGCATGAGGCAAATAGTGGTCACACCAGATACGGACTGGTTTTCTGATCAATACTTTTTTTCCTTTAAAAAAAAAAAAGGTATCTGTGACCAACAGATGCATATGTGTCTTCCCAGTCATGGGGGGCTGTGCTCACTAGCATGGATGCAGATTAGGGCCTAAGGAATTTATTTCAATTGACTGATTTCCTTATATGAACTGTAGAATCTTTGAAATTGTTGCATGCTGCATTTATATTTTTGTTCAGCATAATAGCACTCACAGCTTTCCAAGAAAACTAAATCTGAGACATTTATGATCGGTTACATATAGAGGCTATTTAAACAGAAAATCGGTATAAAAGCAGTATTGTACTTTCCTAATATTGAGTTGCACACCCCCCTTTTCCCCCTCAGAACAGTCTCAATTCATCAGGGCATGGACTCTACAAGATGTCGAAAGCGTTCCACAGGGATGCTGGCCTATGTTGACTCCATGGCTTCCCACAGTTGTGTCAAGTTGGTTGGATGTCCTTTGGGTGGTGGACCATTCTCAATACACACGGGAAACTGCGGACGGTTAAAAACCCAGCAGCGTTGCTGTTCATGACACAAACCAGTGCGCCTGGCACCTGCTACCGTACCCCGTTCAAAGGCACTTCAATCTTTTGTCTTGCCCTTTCATCCTCTCAATGGCATACACACAATCCATGTCAAAATCCATGTCAACACACAATCCATGTCATAATCCATGTCAAGGCTTCAAAATCCTTCTTTAACCTGTCTCCTTCCCTTCATCTACACTGATTATAGTGGATATAACAAAGTGACATCAATAAGGGATCCTAGCCTTCACCTGGATTCACCTGGTCAGTCTGTGTCATGGAAAGAACAGTTGTCCTTAATGTTATGTACACTCAGGGTATTTATAACTATATGACAATATTTAAGGTTGACAACTCCATTACATAACATGCCTTACTTTTATTTTCCTGCATAAGTCAAATCTGGATTATGCCTCTACTGCCCTTCATTTCAATTAGACTGGTTTGGATATCTCCCTGACCAATATGGCTGCCATTGTCACCCCATTCAGGACCTTCGAGGGTTTAAAACATAGCCCGTCTAGTAATCCAAAGATGCACTATGCAGAAATCTCTCCTCCATTTCCTAGTTGCTGAAATTCTAATAGTTTACCTAATTTCTGTTTATATGACAAAAAAAGCAAGTAGAGTCGAGAATCATTGTACCATCTATACCGCTGTGAAATATATTTTCCATAACCTAAAATATTGTGCTTTTAGCTGATGTACAAAACCAAAAGTAAAAGACACAAAAACGAAACTTAATGGAAGCAGAGCACACATAGAACAGATCTACCGATTCTTAAGACTTGCTTTCAATGAAAATTACAGATCTATAACGCACATTTCTATGTGAATTTGGTCCAGTCAATCAAAAAGTTACATATTGCAGCTTTAATAGGATCACTAGGGTTAATATGTTTGATCAGTGGCATAATGTACAGCGTATTTGAGCTTATGTGTAGTTTACCTCTATATCGAAGTATTTGAATGCCTTGGCTCCCAGCTCTGTCTTCTTGATCTGCTCCAGCCGCTCGCGCACCGTCTTCTTCTTGATCTGCTCGTGCTCCTGCATGATGCGCTCCTTCTCGCGTTCCTTGGCCTCCTGGCGCAGGCGCTCCTCTTCCGCTTTGCGCACCTTCTGCAGCTCCGCCTCGCGTTGTTCCAACTCCTCCTTCTCCCGCTGGATGTTGAGGTTCTCTAGGCGCTCCTTGCGCTCCTCGATGGTCTGCCGGCGAGCCAGGATGCGCTGGTGCTCCTTGCGGCCATTCTTCAGGTAGGCAGTGATGGCCAGATGGCTTTGCTCCTCACGCTCTTGCTGGAAATGGCAGACAAGAGGGTAGAAGAGTGAGAGACAGGGACAGGTTTGTTTGAGCGAGAATGAAATGGAGCAATAGAGATTGTGCATGAATGGGGGTTTCATGCGGTATCAATGTGAATTGGTGCTGTATTTGTATGTATATGCATGGAACAATACATACAATATTGGCCCTAAATACCATAGAATAATTTATGGAATGTGCATCGGGGATGATAGAAAAGCACGTCTTGATAATAGATCAGGGAGGACAGCGACATTGTCGACTTGACGTTTTTAGTGCTTGTAATCCATATCCAAATGCTATCTCGACAGGGGGCTGTGCTCACCAGCATGGATGCAGGCTTTATGACCTGGATCGCCTTGGCCAAGGAGGACGACATGGCTGTCAGCTGGTTCCGGATCTGCGCTGAGGGCATGTTCTGCAGGAACGGCCCCACAGGAGAGTCCTCTTTGGTTGAGTAGTTCAGGTCTGAACCAAAGCTCAGGTTTCGAGTGGTGTGGTCAATTCGAACCTAGAACAGACGTTTTAAAAATGTTTTTCACGTGTACCATTCTCACTGCAGGCTGCTGAGGGGAGAACGGCTCATGATAATAACACCTGGAAACCATGTGTTTGATGTATTTGATACAATTCCTCGGCAGTCATTAACACATGCCCGTTCTCCCCAACTTAGGTGCCACCAACCTCCTGTGACCATTCTGTGTAATATAAACAGAAGTGTTCATCTTTTAGTTGTGGAAATACTGATTGAATTCAAAGTGTATCGGTATGAAGACACAAAAACGGATTAAGTTGAAAAGTCCACATTGTATGATTTTGTACAGAGAATCTCATTGTTTCAGGCAAAATCCATGTCCAGTACTCTACCTGCAGATCGCAGTGTCGGGCAGCATCCACAATGGAGCGCTCCAACTGGAAGGCATCCACAAATGGAACCAGGGAGGCCAGACGGCTGAACTCAATGCTCTGATAAATTTGCGCCACCTAATATCCCAATTGAATAAACCGTGTTCAGTGATTAGCTCATAGGACCACAACTTACAACCAATACATGACATGTGTTACAAAGCATTTTGTTACAGTGACAACATGCATTACACACTATAGCGGGGATGGGCAACATCTTGAGGCTCGAAGGCCATATTAGGACTGCTTTTTTTGGGGGGACCATTTTGTTAGTCAAAACCAATTTGTGGGCTGGAAAAAGAGCAGTTAATTTAAAATACATAGAAAGTATGTAGAAGTTTAATCGTCTCGCGGGCCTCCTGGTGCCCGTCCCTGCACTATAGAGTTACAACAAGGACAACAGACATGGTTAATAACAAAGTTCAATTACATTTTATTTGATTAGTTATGGTTTGACACATTTTCGTGACGTTTAACTACGAGTGAGATTAACAGACCATCAAGTATAAAGGGCTAAGACAAATGAGCAATAAGTCACCTGCTGCAGCAGCCGGAGGATGGTGTTACTCTGCAGGTGGGGAACGTACTGCTGGAGGTCCGCCTCTTTCTCCGACTGGTCTCTCACCCAGTTCAACACCTAACAGGAAGAAGGGTAAATTAATCAGCCGTGTAACAAATAGCTGTCGTTTTTAGAGGAATTGTGTGTATGCATTGTACATTGTGTATTGTTTTTTTTGTACAGTTGCAAGTCATATTGCCCAATGTCGCGGCACTATAGCTTTTCTGAATCTGAATTCAAGTGTTACCTTTGCTACTCTTCCGCTCAGCTTCAGTGGGTGGAAGTCCATCTCCAGCCAATTGTACAGCTCCTTCACCTCAGGTACAATGTACTGCAGCAAATTGAACCTCACCTGAAGGTAAACATAACACACACATAGCACTCAGTGAACAACCCCCGACAAAAGCAACAGCAGTTGGTTAACGTGTTTGTTTTCATTTTCAATTATGTAGTAAACAAACATATCTGTACGTGTTGTTCACAAGACTAAAACAAGTCTAGCACTAAAATACAAACTCCTAACATTGTCTGACATATCGGACATTCTGTCAACTGCCTCTTATACCCAGGCTGCTCACAATTATTTTTATTCCCCCCCCACCTTTATTTAACCAGGTAGGCTAGTTGAGAACAAGTTCTCATTTGCAACTGCAACCTGGCCAAGATAAAGCATAGCAGTGTGAACAGACAGCACAGTTACACATGGAGTAAACAATTAACAAGTCAATTTATTTTATTTTTTTTTTATTTTACCTTTATTTAACCAGGTAGGCAAGTTGAGAACAAGTTCTCATTTACAATTGCGACCTGGCCAAGATAAAGCAAAGCAGTTCGACAGATACAACAACACAGAGTTACACATGGAGTAAAACAAACATACAGTCAATAATAAAGTATAAACAAGTCTATATACAATGTGAGCAAATGAGGTGAGAAGGGAGGTAAAGGCAAAAAAGGCCTTGGTGGCAAGGTAAATACAATATAGCAAGTAAAACACTGGAATGGTAGTTTTGCAATGGAAGAATGTGCAAAGTAGAAATAAAAATAATGGGGTGCAAAGGAGCAAAATAAATAAATTAATTAAATACAGTTGGGAAAGAGGTAGTTGATAGGGCTAAATTATAGGTGGGCTATGTACAGGTGCAGTAATCTGTGAGCTGCTCTGACAGTTGGTGCTTAAAGCTAGTGAGGGAGATAAGTGTTTCCAGTTTCAGAGATTTTTGTAGTTCGTTCCAGTCATTGGCAGCAGAGAACTGGAAAGAGAGGCGGCCAAAGAAAGAATTGGTTTTGGGGGTGACTAGAGAGATATACCTGCTGGAGCGTGTGCTACAGGTGGGAGATGCTATGGTGACCAGCGAGCTGAGATAAGGGGGGACTTTACCTAGCAGGGTCTTGTAGATGACATGGAGCCAGTGGGTTTGGCGACGAGTATGAAGCGAGGGTCAGCCAACGAGAGCGTACAGGTCGCAATGGTGGGTAGTATATGGGGCTTTGGTGACAAAACGGATTGCACTGTGATAGACTGCATCCAATTTGTTGAGTAGGGTATTGGAGGCTATTTTGTAAATTACATCGCCAAAGTCGAGGATTGGTAGGATGGTCAGTTTTACAAGGGTATGTTTGGCAGCATGAGTGAAGTATGCTTTGTTGCGAAATAGGAAGCCAATTCTAGATTTAACTTTGGATTGGAGATGTTTGATATGGGTCTGGAAGGAGAGTTTACAGTCTAACCAGACACCTAAGTATTTGTAGTTGTCGACGTATTCTAAGTCAGAGCCGTCCAGAGTAGTGATGTTGGACAGGCGGGTAGGTGCAGGTAGCGATCGGTTGAAGAGCATGCATTTAGTTTTACTTGTATTTAAGAGCAATTGGAGGCCACGGAAGGAGAGTTGTATGGCATTGAAGCTTGCCTGGAGGGTTGTTAACACAGTGTCCAAAGAAGGGCCGGAAGTATACAGAATGGTGTCGTCTGCGTAGAGGTGGATCAGAGACTCACCAGCAGCAAGAGCGACCTCATTGATGTGTACAGAGAAGAGAGTCGGTCCAAGAATTGAACCCTGTGGCACCCCCATAGAGACTGCCAGAGGTCCGGACAACAGACCCTCCGATTTGACACACTGAACTCTATCAGAGAAGTAGTTGGTGAACCAGGCGAGGCAATCATTTGAGAAACCAAGGCTGTTGAGTCTGCCGATGAGGATGTGGTGATTGACAGAGTCGAAAGCCTTGGCCAGATCAATGAATACGGCTGCACAGTAATGTTTCTTATCGATGGCGGTTAAGATATCGTTTAGGACCTTGAGCGTGGCTGAGGTGCACCCATGACCAGCTCTGAAACCAGATTGCATAGCAGAGAAGGTATGGTGAGATTCAAAATGGTCGGTAATCTGTTTGTTGACTTGGCTTTCGAAGACCTTAGAAAGGCATGGTAGAATAGATATAGGTCTGTAGCAGTTTGGGTCAAGAGTGTCCCCCCCTTTGAAGAGGGGGATGACCGCAGCTGCTTTCCAATCTTTGGGAATCTCAGACGACACGAAAGAGAGGTTGAACAGGCTAGTAATAGGGGTGGCAACAATTTCGGCAGATAATTTTAGAAAGAAAGGGTCCAGATTGTCTAGCCCGGCTGATTTGTAGGGGTCCAGATTTTGCAGCTCTTTCAGAACATCAGCTGAATGGATTTGGGAGAAGGAGAAATGGGGAAGGCTTGGGCGAGTTGCTGTTGGGGGTGCAGTGCTGTTGACAGGGGTAGGAGTAGCCAGGTGGAAAGCATGGCCAGCAGTAGAAAAATGCTTATTGAAATTTTCAATTATGGTGGATTTATCAGTGGTGACAGTGTTTCCTATCTTCAGTGCAGTGGGCAGCTGGGAGGAGGTGTTCTTATTCTCCATGGACTTTACAGTGTCCCAGAACTTTTTTGAGTTAGTGTTGCAAGAAGCAAATTTCTGCTTGAAAAAGCTAGCCTTGGCTTTTCTAACTGCCTGTGTATAATGGTTTCTAGCTTCCCTGAACAGCTGCATATCACGGGGGCTGTTCGATGCTAATGCAGAACGCCATAGGATGTTTTTGTGTTGGTTAAGGGCAGTCAGGTCTGGGGAGAACCAAGGGCTATATCTGTTCCTGGTTCTAAATTTCTTGAATGGGGCATGTTTATTTAAGATGGTTAGGAAGGCATTTAAAAAAAATATCCAGGCATCCTCTACTGACGGGATGAGGTCAATATCCTTCCAGGATACCCCGGCCAGGTCGATTAGAAAGGCCTGCTCGCTGAAGTGTTTCAGGGAGCGTTTTACAGTGATGAGAGGAGGTCGTTTGACAGCTGACCCATTACGGATGCAGGCAATGAGGCAGTGATCGCTGAGATCTTGGTTGAAGACAGCAGAGGTGTATTTAGAGGGGAAGTTGGTTAGGATGATATCTATGAGGGTGCCCATGTTTAAGGCTTTGGGGAGGTACCTGGTAGGTTCAATGATAATTTGTGTGAGATTGAGGGCATCAAGTTTAGATTGTAGGATGGCTGGGGTGTTAAGCATGTTCCAGTTTAGGTCGCCTAGCAGCACGAGCTCTGAAGATAGATGGGGGGCAATCAGTTCACATATGGTGTCCAGAGCACAGCTGGGGGCAGAGGGTGGTCTATAGCAGGCGGCAACGGTGAGAGACTTGTTTTTAGAGAGGTGGATTTTTAAAAGTAGAAGTTCAAATTGTTTGGGTACAGACCTGGATAGTAGGACAGAACTCTGCAGGCTATCTTTGCAGTAGATTGCAACACCGCCCCCTTTGGCAGTTCTATCTTGTCTGAAAATGTTGTAGTTTGGAATTAAAATGTCTGAATTTTTGGTGGTCTTCCTAAGCCAGGATTCAGACACAGCTAGAACATCCGGGTTGGCAGAGTGTGCTAAAGCAGTGAATAGAACAAACTTAAGGAGGAGGCTTCTAATGTTAACATGCATGAAACCAAGGCTATTACGGTTACAGAAGTCGTCAAAAGAGAGCGCCTGGGGAATAGGAGTGGAGCTAGGCACTGCAGGGCCTGGATTCACCTCTACATCGCCAGAGGAACATAGGAGGAGTAGAATAAGGGTGCGACTAAAAGCAATAAGAATTGGTCGTCTAGAACGTCTGGAACAGAGAGTAAAAGGAGGTTTCTGGGGGCGATAAAATAGCATCAAGGTATAATGTACAGACAAAGGTAAGGTAGGATGTGAATACAGTGGAGGTAAACCTAGGTATTGAGTGATGAAGAGAGAGATATTGTCTAGAAACATCATTGAAACCAGGAGATGTCATTGCATGTGTGGGTGGTGGAACTAATAGGTTGGATACGGTATAGTGAGCAGGACTAAAGGCTCTACAGTGAAATAAGCCAATAAACACTAACCAGAACAGCAATGGACAAGACATATTGACATTAAGGAGAGGCATGCTTAGTCGAGTGATCAAAAGGGTCCAGTGAGTGGAGAGGTTGGTTGAGGGTCACGGCGATTTAGACAGCTAGCCAAGCCAACCGGTAGCAAGCTAGCATAGGATGGAGTCTGTTGTTAGCCACCTCTTGCGTTCGGTCAGTAGATTAGTGGGGTTCCGTGAGGTAGAGGGGATTAATCCAAATCACACAACAACAACAAAAATAAGAACAATAGATATAGTTATAGAGGCCCGACAAGAAAACATAATAATAATAAAAATAAATAAATTGTCCGATTGTCTATTCAGATAGCAGCCGGTAAGACAGCTAACGGTTAGCGGGCCGCAGATGGGCGTTCAGGTAACGTCGCGACAGAGGAGCCAGCCGGATCTCCTTCAGGTAGATAACGTCGGCAGTCCAGTTGTGAAGGCACGGTGGGGCTCCGCGTAGGCAGTGAAACGGGTCCGGATAGGTGACTGCAGCCCAGGAGTGAATGATGGAACTCAGGAGTGATTGACGGAGCTGGCTAGCACCGGAACAATCGATGTTTGCTCCGGAATCGACGAAAGCCGACTGTCACACGGATAGCAGCTAGCTAGCTGTGAGATCCGGGTATGAATGTCCAGAGAGCAGTTGAAATCCAGGGACATGGAGAGAAAAATTGGTCCGGTATGTTCCGTTCCGAGCCGCGCTGCGCCGTACAAAACTGGCGATAGATTTTCGAGCTAAAGGATAGCTGATGACCACAAACCGTGGTTAGCTGAATACTAACGATTTGCCAGTAAAGAAGCTAACTAGCTTCTGATTAGCTTCTGGATTAGCTTCTGGGCTAGCTCCTGGCTAGCTTCTGGCTAGTTTCTGGCTAGCTTCTTGGAGTTTCTGGCTAGCTTCTTGGAGGATTACAGATCTGAGGTAAATAATATTTTTTTTATAAATATAAATTGGTGAGGCTGGTTGCAGGAGAGTGTTTAGAAGACGAGTTGATGGAAAATAAAAATAAAATGTATGTGAAAAAAGTTGTAAATATATATATATACAGGACACGACAAAAGACGTCTGAACTGCTATGCGATCTTGGAGAAGGAGATGATCAATAACACAGTAGAGAAAAAAGAGAGTCTATATACATTGTGTGCAAAAGGCATGAGGAGGTAGGCGAATAATTACAATTTTGCAGATTAACACTAGAGTGATAAATGATCAGATGGTCATGTACAGGTAGAGATATTGGTGTGCAAAAGAGCAGAAAAGTAAATAAATAAAAACAGTATGGGGATGAGGTAGGTAAAATTGGGTGGGCTATTTACCGATAGACTATGTACAGCTGCAGCGATCGGTTAGCTGCTCAGATAGCAGATGTTTGAAATTGGTGAGGGAGATAAAAGTCTCCAACTTCAGCGATTTTTGCAATTCGTTCCAGTCACAGGCAGCAGAGAACTGGAACGAAAGGCGGCCAAATGAGGTGTTGGCTTTAGGGATGATCAGTGAGATACACCTGCTGAAGCGCGTGCTAGTTATTTCTATACTGTTCCATGCACGTATGTATATACCATGTCATTGATGAGGCTCTGGCGGGTCGGTGGGGACTGCAGGCCCAGTAGTGTGGCCAGCCTTCGGTGTTTCTCCACAATGATGCCATCCATGTCCAACAGGCGGGCGATGTCCGTGCGCTCCGGGGTGATTGGAATGGACAGGGTGGCAAGGAGGACCCTTGTGGACATCCTGAGGAAGAGAGAAAAGAGAGCCGTAAGCACCTGCCTGACCTGCAACCTCGGATCTACCTATCAAACATTGACTTGCGAATGACCGTTCTAGTAATTATATTTCTACGTGCCACATATTCCAGCAGAGCAGAGACTGGTAAGGACTGGGCTAGCATACCTCTGCATCTCCTCCTGGGTGAGGTTCTTGCGCATCTCCCTGGAGAGGTGGTAGAGGCGGTGGAGGGTGCAGGCGTGGAACAGGGCATTCCCAGACTTCCAAAACACAGTGGACACCTTGTTGTAGTAGTTGGCCATAAGTTGAGGCTTGGGGGGCTTCTTGGAAAGGGCAAAGAGACCATGGATGTCTTCCACAGCCTTGAAAGCTTCCTGTAAAAATCAAAAATCTAATTTCACCATTCATAACACATAAAATCAATGTTCATAATAAAATGTAGATAAAAAAAGGGCTTATTGAAAAAAGAAAATGGACAATGAAGTACTCTTCTCCCAGATGCAACCGTTACAATATTGCAAGCTAATTATATATGCAGTGATGGAACTCAAGGCTTTTGGGGACTGGCCAGCCGGGCTAGTAGACTAGCTAAGATGGTACTAGCCCAGTTTATATAGTCATATATGCGAGGTGAGCGCCCAGAAGATATAGACCTATGTATTTGCTTTTAAATTGGAAATTAGATAAGTCAGAGTCAGGCATAAAAACATATTGGAAAACTTCTCGTTCCCGGAACATTTCACAATGTTTAAATGATGTTGTAACTACTATTTGTTTGTCAGTTGTAGTTTTTTTTTTGGTGTTGGGGGTGTTACGTTTGCAAAAAAAAGATATATGTATTTTCTTTGTTGCTAGCTACCGACGACAACTATTCACACACAGCTGTCAAACGCAACAATGTTCCCTTGGCAACCAAACTAAGCTTGTGTGTGTATCTGTTGACCCGCCGCCGCGAAGACAGAGGATCGAGGCTAATGGTCAACTCGCATGCCAATCAACTACACTGTAGCTAGCTACGTCAACATGAGCATTCGCCAGACACCAGCTAAGAAGCCCGCAGCTAGCTTGCCCACCCACCCCAGAGCAGTAAATTGACTTTTACGGTGGAGTTGTTGTTGTAGAGAATTTTAATACATGTGCAAACCACAGCGGTTTATAAAACACCTTAAAATGAGTTTCCCTCGCTCTCTGAAAAACACTTGCCTCAGGCGAGCAGGCGAGCTCAATTTCCATCCCTGCATGTATGACATCATACCTGCCAGAGCTCCATGGCGATGGCACTGTCCAGCTGCACCAGGCGTGTCTCCAGGTGCATAGATTGGCTCTCAGGGTTGTTCAGGTTGATGGCCGTACTCTGGTTGTGGTGGCGCTGGATCTGACCCAGATGCATGCGTAGATTGTCGCACAGCTTCCGGAACTCTGCCTTACGGGTGTACTGAAGGCAGAACTTGAAAGCTGTGGAGCACATCAGGATATGGTTAGGATGCAGAGCAATATACATATTGTTTCATTTACATCAACGTTTAGAACACCGACAGTTGTTGACTTTAGCTTTAATTATGAACCATTATAAGTTGTGATGCACTGATATTAAATTTTTGTCCGATACCGATATCCAATATTTTATTTGCCCCACAAAAAGCTATACAGATAACCAATATTAAAACATTTTGCTGCCTTTTAAGCATTCTAGTACATTTAAATAGTTACACCGCTGCGTCTGTGTGTGTGTTAAGGCACTGCATCTCAGTGCAAGAGGCATCACTACAGTCCCTGGTTCGTCACCCGGGCCGTCATTGAAAATAATAATTTGCTATTAACTGAGTTGCCTAGTTAAATAAAGGTCACACACACACACACTGACCAAAAAGTTATTTTGTTGGCATTTATGTATGTCCCCATTGCCAGTAAAGCATAATGAAATCCTATTTCTTTCACTTACTTGCTGTGCTGTTTCATTGTTTATTTGTTCAGTCGATTCATTCTAAACCAGGATTTCTATGGAATGCCGTTTGGGTCTTTGCGTCTCAAAAAAGATACACGTCAAATAACACTTTTTACGTGTCAAATAACACAACATAATCTGTTTCAGTAGCTATGGTTAGCTAACTATATAGCTAGGTGTCATCATCTAAAATAACCCTAATTTATAAGACACTTCTTATTTGATTAATGGTGGTCGGACCCATTTATGTGAAGCTAGCCACAATAAGGATTAGCAACAATCGTGGACTTTGCGGTTAGCCTTCAAAATAAAAGTATGGCATAATTCTACTCTTTGTATTCATTTGGATCACTGTCAATTAAATACTTTTATTTTGAAGGCAAACCACAAATTCCACTATTGTGCCTAATCCTTATTGTGGCTAGCTTCACAACACACACGACCGGTCCGGTCGAGCCTCACTAGCCCGATGAAGCTAGCTGGCTGCTTTTAACGTTAGCTTTGCGCAACAGTAGCTGGCAAGCTACTTATTTTGAAGTTCAATTTCAATAGGCGAATAACAAGTGGCTACATAGCTAATACTTACTCACAAGGATTCCTAAATCATTGCTAAGAATAATGAAAATGACTGCAGTTTCTACTGGTTATTGTTTTCAGGCTGGTTGTATTGGTGCTAGCTAGATACCAAGCTAAAGCTAGCAACCCCAGTAGCGGTCAAACAAATTATGCTTTATTACCAACGCGGTATTGTAAACACATAGTTCGTTGCCGGTGTTTGCTTATTTGCAGACTGTTTTGTCCAGCTTTGACAGTGCTACTGTATCTTTTTTGACATACAAAGACCCAAACGGCGTTCCATAGTATGTATGTCGTGAAGCTAATAGCAGTGACGCTACTACTTTGTAACTTCAGTAGGGCAACATCTGAAAAATAGCGCACTTGGTAGTGTGTACCGGTGCTCGACCAGTCAGTGAAAACCAACATCACCCACGACAGAGAACGGTTGATTGTCAAGGGCAATGATTTCCATTATCTTGGCTTTATTGGATTTCGCCTTTGAGTTGTCTCGCTGATATTGTCTTACTCTTTCAAATGACTGCTCGATCCACACAGCAAACGTGGGTTAGGTTAGGAATGCTGTGTCGCACATCTAGCGCAAAATTTTACGTGCCGTTATTACGTCATCTACCTACGTTACATAGGTATGCACATAGGTATGTATTTTTTCTCTTTCCATCTATCTGCCACAGTGGCTGTTGGACCAAAAAGTTAATTTCCCACCCTGTACATCATGTTTAATATTCAGATTGTGCTCACCTTGTTGGGCAATGTCATGGTATAGGCGCTCCACCTTGGAGTTGTTACGCAGCAGGTCCAGGCATTGGCGGTAGGATTCCCACAGAAATTTCACCCAAGGAGTGAGCAGCAGACGGTCTGTACGATCCTGGGTGTCTTCACCACTCACAGCACTCAGAAGTACACTAGGATCACACAAGAAGTTATGCATCAATACTTGAGCTCACAGAACTGCACCGTCAACATTGTGGGGTGGCAGGTAGCCTGGCGGGTAGGTGCTTTGGGCCAGTAACCGAAAGGTTGCTGGATCGAATCCCTGAGCTGACAAGGTACAAAATCTGTCGTTCTGCCCCTGAGCAAGGCAGTTAACCCACTATTCCCCGGTCGCTGAAGACGTGGGTGTCGATTAAGGCTGCCCTCCGCACCTCTGATTCAGAGGGGTTGGGTTAAATGCGGAAGACACATTTCAGTTGAATGTATCCCCCTAGTCAGTTATACAACTGTGGTGGTATACACCACCACTTGAATGGTTTACAGCAGAAGTGAAGCATGACTGTTAGCATGGTTAACACCATTAAAGGTAGTAACAATAAGTGTGCAGATAGTCCAATATATCTGAATTATAGTATCAGCCCATCACAATAAAGTTTTAATAGCCCCATACCTCAAAGCTATTTCCTGGTTAAATAAATACCTCTCAGGAGTCTGGATGTTGTCAAGGTCCTCAATGTCCAGGACCATCTGCTGTGACTCCCCCTTGGCGGTCTCGGTCTTCTCCTCGGCCAACTTCAGGTAGGCTCGAACCACATCCTCGAGGGATTTGATGTTCACCTACATCACGAAATAGAGGCTCATGCTTAAAGGTACTGTGGAAATGATGATAGTTCTATTTTAGTGTAAGAGCTGCTTGAAAAGAGCGCCTGAAATTTCTGCCTGTTTTGGTGGGGTGGAGTTTCGGCCTGGCTGGTGGCATCACCAGGCAGTAAATTAGTTAATAGACCAATAAGAAAGAGTTCCAAACCTTTCTGCCAATAACAGGTAGTTTTCAGTTTTCCAATCCCCACTCAGACCACTCCCTGACAGTCCAATCAAAATGATTGCTTGAGAAATTGATCTTACTGAGAATCTATTTCTTTTTGACCATTTTAATTGAAAACAATCACAGTAAGATATTTATTTGATATTGAGATAAAAACGTCTGCAGTGGACCTTTAACTACGGCAGGTGAGTGACGAAGTAGGATAGGGCTGGGTGTGCTTCCACTGACCTGCTGGCAGATGTTCTTGTACTGGTAGAGACCCTCCTTTGCCAGGTGGCTCTTGCGCAGGTCAACACAGAGCTCCAGGTACTTGACCATGATGGGCTCGTGGATCTTCTGCCATGTTCGATGCTTTTTGCTCTTGATGACATCGTACAAGACATCCAAAGCTGGCTGCTTTTTGCCAACCTCCAAGAACTCTGTACAAACACAGCAAATTACATAAAAATGGAGGCAAACAGCAAAAATTGTTTTAGAAGGTGAGTCAGTTGCTACTAACATGTATATTCATGGGACACCAAATGGTTTAAAAACCGATCTGATAGTTGAAGGTAGAGCTATCAACCTAACCATTTAGCTAGCTACTCCTTAGCCTTTGAAAACCTGTCTTATTACACATAGGGTTTTCAGCAGTTAGCTTCCCCCACGGTTGGCTGCGTGTGAACTACAATTCCGACGCTGTATTTTAAAGTTTAGGAACGTCAATAACCATTGCTTGCAAAACAAAAATATACACTTACTGTACCAGTTTTGCACAGATCCATACGCTATGTGCCTCCAGTTGATAAACTACACTTCTTCCCCAGTTACGCTTACACACGTGTTAAGACTGCGCTAGATAGCTAATTGGCACTGGTGACCACCTATATCTTCCATCTGTCTTTCTTAACAAAAGATCCCCGACCAGAACATACTATCATCAGAGGCGCTAAAGCAGTTAGCGTCTATGAATGGGGTAGCTACTCCCCAAACCAGCTATATGTTGACTAACAACAACTATTGGTTCTACTAAGCGACAATATAACGGCAAGATGTGTCAACTGACTCATTAATCCTAATTAAAGGTGACTAGCTAGCTAGCTAGCTACTGCAATTGATTGACAATCTTAGTATGGCCTTGTTTTGGTTATGCAATCTTTATTTTATTTAACCTTTATTTAACTAGGCAAGTCAAGAACAAATTCTTATTTACAATGACGGCATACCATACGACCAAACCCTAACCCGGACGACGCTGGGCCAATTGTGCACCACCCTATGGGACTCCCAATCACGGCCGGTTATGATACAACCTGGGTTCAAACCAGGGTCTGTAATGACACCTCTAGAACTGAGATAGAGAGCTTAGACCGCCGCGCCACTCAGGAGCCCAAAGACAATTCTAAAAAAACATTAACCAGCAGCACTTGTTGCTTTTCAGTTGATAGTTCCCGATTGGCGCAGCGGTCTAACAAGCTGACCACAGCGCTCTCCTTGCAAAATACATTTTGAAATCTGTGTTATTAAATTATTGCACCCACACTGCTCACACGCGCCAACGAACATCTGCGTTGCCAAGGGCTAAAATAGAAGTCCTTTCGATTTCTGATGCAGATCGTGCTGCAAGTCCTGCCTCTCCCATCTCATTGGTTTATAGAAGCAGGTGCGGAGTAGGGGACAGGTCAAAAAGCATTAAACATTTATGGCAATATAGCTAGTTAGCTTGCACTTGCTAGCTAATTTGTCCTATTTAGCTAGCGTGCTGTTGCTAGCTAATTTGTCCTGGGATATAAACATTGAGTTGTTATTTTACCTGAAATGCACAAGGTCCTCTACTCTGACAATTAATCCACACATAAAACGGTCAACCGAATCGTTTTTAGTCATCTCTCTTCCTTACAGGCTTTTTCATCTTTGAACTTATATGGTGATTGGCATCTAAACTTTCATAGTATTACTAAGACTACCGGCAACGCAGTTTGTCTTTCAGTCACCTACGTGGGTATAACCAATGAGGAGATGGCACGTGGGTACCTGCTTCTATAAACCAATGAGAAGATGGGGGAGGCCAGACTTTCAGCGTGATCTGAGTCAGAAATAGAAAGGACTTCTATTTTAGCCCTTTGCAATGCAAACGCTGGTTGACGCCGCAAGCAGTGTGGGTGCAATAATTGAATAACATAGATTTCTCAATTTATTTTGCAACGCTCGCGTGTAGTCAGAAGGCACTGCAGTCCCTGGTTCCAATCCAGGCTGCATCATATCCGGCTGTGATTGGGAGTCCCATAAGGCGACGCACAATTGGCCCAGAGTCGTCCGGGTTTGGCCATTGTTGTAAATAAGAATTTGCTCTTAAGTGACTTGCCTAGTTAAATCAAGGTAAATGTAAAAAAAAAAAGTATAATAGTTAACTAACGTTACATGTGGCCTAAACCGATTAGTTACGGACATCAAAGCGAGTTGGACAAGTTGCTCACTGTGTCACTCACTACTAGTTAGCCGCGTATTATCTCAGCTTGACGATGACGGGATAAGTTAATACGTTAGCCCTTCAGGGCTAGGATGTGCTGATGTTTAAATGTATCTAGGTCAGTGTGAGCAAAGATGGCAGGTACTTTTTTCATGTCAGTGGGACAATCTGATAGTTTGTGTGATTTTCGATTTCAAGCGGCTAATCTTGCTGAATTGGCAGGGCCATGACACATTTAACGTCATTGTGGGTGGTGGAACCCTAACTCTTAGGCCCAGTGACACTGGTGGCCTGAACGAGCGTATACTTGAAACATGGCTTCCCCGCCATGCGTAGCAAGCTGTTACGTTAGCCATGGCAAGCCAACAATGAATACACATAACTTGGGCTAGCTGGTGTAGCTTGCTAGCTAGCAAGCGATGACATCTAGGAAATTACCCTCTACGACTCACCATTTGCTCGTTTGAGAGCATTCTCCGGTCGTTGGAAATATGCCGGCATTTTATGACCTTGCTCGCGGAATGAAGAGAAGGTTGGTTTAGGTGAATTTTACTAATTTCACCGGTCCATCCGAACCAGGCATTCACCCACTCCACAAGCTTCTGGGAAAGGAATTAACCTCGTGAGCTGGGTTGCCAGGTTCGAAAAATCCTAAAAAACGACTAATCAAACGACTACTCAAAACCCGCACAAAAAGGCATGAAAAATAGCCTAATTTTTCCCCCACAGCAAGAGGAGAGTTGCCACATGTATAGTAGTTACAAGTTTATCAAAATAATAATTATTGCAAACTATGACATGACATAATAAACTCATTTGAATATGTTGCAAGAGTAAATATAATTTGCCCTTATTAAACTCGTCAGATAATTTTCCATCAAGGAATGTCGATTTAACTTGTTTGACTGCTATGATTGAGCAATAGGGTATGGTATATGGCCAATATACCATGGCTAAGGGCTGTTCTTAAGCATGACGCAACATGACGAGCCTGGATACAGGCGTTAGCCCTGTAATATTGGCCATATACCACAAAACCCCAGGGTGCCTTATTGCTATTATTAACTGATTACCAACATAAAAGTATTTTTTTTGTCATACCCATGGTATATGGTCTGATATACCACGTCTGTCAGCCAACAGCATTCAGGGCTCGGCTGTCAGCCAATCAGCATTCAGGGCTTGAACCCGTTTATAATCAAGCGATAAGGCCCGAGGGGTTGTGGAATATGGCCAATATACCACTGCTTAGGGCCGCGTTGATTCGTACATACGAACAGCCCTTAGCCGTGGTATATTGGCCATATACCACAACCCCTCGGGCCCTATTGCTTAATTATAAACATTGGAGGTGCCTTATTGCGACTTTAAAAAACTGTTAGGCTATTTTCTGGCAATTGTGCCTTTTATTATATGCCCAATGTTAAGTCTACAAACAGTTATAAATGGCCCATTTGACTTGTCGTTTCAATAGGCATCGACTACAGACAAAATTCTGGGTGTATGGTTGTAATTCAACTTTGCCATGGTTTGCTGAGATAGATGCAGGTAGCCTATAGCCCCAGATAGGCCTACATCTTATTTCAGATAGTCTACAGTAGTCTAAGCAAAATGTAAACAAGATGTAAAATGAAAGATTTAGCAGCTTGCTGAATTCAAATGGACTCTTTTGTTCAACATGAATAGTTTGGCGATTTCTAATGCATTCTAACAACTGATCTGAAATAGCGATGGCTTTGATAACTTCCAATTTAATTAACTAAACATGTCCGTTAATAATTGCATAATAACACAAGGCTACAACAACAATACACTGAAGTTATAGGCTATTTATTAAATCCGTTTGCCAACTCCAAGTAGACTACACAAGTGGCAAAAAATTGATTTGCAATGACTCCAGTGATAGTCATTTAAACATATTTATTGTATCAAATGGTAGCTTACAATGGCATGTAAAATCGGCAGCAACAGGTCACAGTGAAATAAATATATATATTTTTTTAAAGAGAAATGCGAAGACTGCCACGGGTCACTTAAGAGGTAAATAAAATGAAATGAAATGCTCGACCAATACATTCTCACCCGTGACATCGTTTTCTAAGTATGCTATTACAGGATAATCACTAACATGGCAACCTTGCTCGTGAGCGGCCTACATCAGTAACGACATAAGTTCCCGTATGTACACGAAGCGCTTTTCATAGCTAGACAGGCAGTAAGTAGCAAAGTAAATAATTAAATATATAGTACCAGTCAAGAGTTTGGACACACCTACTCATTCAAGGGTTTTTCTTTATTTGTACTATTTTCTACATTGTATAATTATATATTATTTTTCACCTTTATTTAACCAGGCAGGCCAGTTGAGAACCAGTTCTCATTTGCAACTGCTACCTGGCCAAGGTAAAGCAAAGCAGTGCAACACAAACAACAGCACATGGAATAAACAAGCGTACAGTCAATAACACAATAGAAAAAAAACATTAAAAAGTCTATATACAGTGTGTGCAAATGGCGTGAGGAGGTAAGGCAATAAATAGGCCATAGTAGCGAAGTAATTACAATTTATCAAATTAACACTGGAGTGATAGATGTGCAGATGATGATGTGCAAGTTAAAATACTGGTGTACAAAAGAGCAGAAAAGTAAATCATAGTGAAGACAAATAGTGAAGAATAATAGTGAAGACCTCAAAACTATGAAATAACACATATGGAATCAAATAAAATCATTGTATTGGTCACATACACATGGTTAGAAGATGTTATTGTGAGTGTAGCGAAATGCTTGTGGTTCTAGTTCCGACAGTGCAGTAATATCTAACAGTAATCTAACAATTCCACAACAGCTACCTAATACACACAAATCTAAGTAAAGGAATGAAATAAGAATATATACACATAAATATATGGATGAGCGATGACAGAGCGGGCATAGGCAAGATGCAATAGATGGTATAATATACAGTATATACATGTGAGATGAGTAATGTAAGATATGTAAACATGATTAAATTGGCATTATTTAAAGTGTCTAGTGATCCATTTATTAGTGGCCAATGATTTCAAGTCTGTATGTAGGCTGCAGCCTCTCTGTGTTAGTGATGGCTGTTTAAGTCTGATGGCCTTGAGATAGAAGCTGTTTTTCAGTCTCTCGGTCCCAGCTTTGATGCACCTGTACTGACCTCGCATTCTGGATGGTAGTGGGGTGAACAGGCAGTGGCTCGGGTGGTTGTTGTCCTTGATTATATTTTTGGCCTTCCTGTGACATCGGGTGCTGTAGGTGTTCTGGAGGGCAGGTAGTATGCCCCCGGTGATACGTTGTGCAGACCGCACCATCCTCTAGAGAGCCTTGCGGTTGTGGGCGGTGCAGTTGCCGTACCAGGCGGTGATACAGCCCGACAGGATGCTCTCAATTGTGCATCTTTAAACGTTTGAGGGTTTTAGGTGACAAGCCAAATTTCTTTAGCCACTTGAGGTTGAAGAGGCGCTGTTGCGCCTTCTTCACAACACTGTCTGTGTGGGTAGACCATTTCATTTTGTCCGTGATGTGTACGCCAAAGAACTTAAAAACTTTCCACAGTCTCCACTGCTGTCCCGTCGATAGGGGGGTGCTCCCTCTGCTGTTTCCTGAAATCCACGATCATCCCCTTTGTTTTGTTGTAGTAACCAAGATTCTTCAAAACAGCCACCCTGTGCCTTGATGACAGCTTTGCACACTTCTGGAATTCTCTCAGCCAGCTTCATGAGGTAGTCACCTGGAATACATTTCAATGAACAGGTGTGCCTTGTTAATTTGTGGAATTGATTTCCTTCTTAATGGGGTGGAACCAATCAGTTGTGTTGTTACAAGGTAGTGGTGGTATACAGAAGATGGTCTTTTACCAAATAGGGCTATGTCCATATTATGACAAGAACTGCTCAAATGAGAAAAGAAATACGACATGAAGGTCAATCCGGGATATTTCAAGAACTTTTAACGTTTCTTCAAGTGCAGTCACAAAAACCATCAAGTGCTATGATGAAACTGGCTCTCATGAGATGCGCCACAGGAAAGGAAGACCCAGAGTTTCCTCTGCTGCAGAGGATAAGTTCATTAGACTTAACTGTTTCTCAGAATGCAGCCCAAATAAATGCTTCACAGAGTTCAATAACAGACACATCTCAACATCAACTGTTCAGAGGAGACTGTGTGAATTGCTGCAAAGAAACCACTAGCAAAGGACACCAATAATAAGAAGAGACTTGATTGGGCCAAGAAACACAAGAAATGGACATTAGACTGGTGGAAATATGTCCTTTGGTCTGATTGAGTCCAAATTTGAGATTTTTGGTTCCAACAGAGGTGTTTTTATGAGATGCAGAATAAGTGAACGGATGATCTCCGCATGTGTGGTTCCCACCGTGATGCATGGAGGAGGAGGTGTGATGGTGTGGGGGTGCTTTGCTGGTGACACTGTCAGTGATTTATTTCGAATTCAAGGCACACTTAACCAACATTGCTACCACAGCGATACGCCAATCCTTCTGGGACTATCATTTGTTTTTCAGCAGGACAATGCCACAAAACACATCTCCAGGCTGTGTAGGGGCTATTTGACCAAAAAGAAGAGTGATGGAGTACTGCATCAAGTGACCTGGCCTCCACAATCACCCAACCTCAACCCAATTGAGATGGTTTGGGATGAGTTGGACAGCAGAACGAAGGAAAAGCAGCCAACAAGTGCTCAGCATATGTGGGAACTCCTTCAAAACTGATGAAGCTGGTTGATAGAGTGCCAAGAATAGCTACTTTGAAGAAAAGAAAATATAAAATATATTTTGGGGTTTCTACATTATTCCTTATGTGCTATTTCATAGTTTTGATATCTTCACTATTATTCTAAAATTTAGAAAAAATTTAAAATAAAAACCCTAGAATGAGTGGGTATGTCCAAACTTTTGACTGGTACTGTATGTACAGTTGAAGTCGGAAGTTTACATACACCTTAGCTAAATACATTTAAACTCAGTTTTTCACAATTTCTGACATTTAATCATAGTACAATATCACAGTCTTAGGTCAGTTAGGATCACCACTTTATTTTAAGAATGTGAAATCTAAGAATAATAGTAAAAGAGGGATTTATTTCAGCTTTTATTTAATTCATCACATTCCTAGTGGGTCAGAAGTTTACATACACTCTATTAGTATTTGGTAGCATTGCCTTTAAATTGTTTAACTTGGGTCAAACGTTTTGGGTTATAATTCCACATGCTTCCCACAATAAGAAGGGTGAATTTTGACCCATTCCTCCTGACAGAGTTGGTGTAACTGAGTCAGGTTGTAGGCCTCCTTTCTCACACACGCTTTTTCAGTTCTGCCCACACATTTTCTATAGGATTGAGGTCATGGCTTTGTGATGGCCACTCCAATACCTTGACTTTGTTGTTCTTAAGCCATTTTGTCACAACTTTGGAAGTATGCTTGGGGTCATTCTCCATTTGGAAGACCCATTTTCAACCAAGCTTTCACTTCCTGAGGACATTTCTCCAAAAACTATGATCTTTGTCCCCATGTGCAGTTGCAAACCATAGTCCAGCTTTTTTATTGAGGTTTCAGAGCAGTGGCTTCTTCCTTGCTGAGCGGCCTTTCTGGTTGTGTCGATATAGGACTCTTTTTACTGTGGATGTAGATACTTTTGTTCCGGTTTCCTCAAGCATCTTCACAAGGTCCTTTGCTGATGTTCTGGGATTGATTTGCACTTTTCGCACCACAGTACGTTCATCTCTAGGAGACAGAACACGTCTCCTTCCTGAGCGGTATGACGGCTGCTTCGTCCCATGTTGTTTATACTTGCGTACTATTGTTTGTACAGATGAACGTGGTACCTTTAGGCGTTTGGAAATTGCTCCAAAGGATGAACCAGACTTGTGGAGGTCTACAATTGTTTTTCTGAGGTCTTGGCTGATTTCTTTTGATTTTCCCATGATGTCAAGCAAAGAGGCACTGCGTTTGAAGGTAGTCCTTGAAATACATCCACAGGTACACCTCCAATTGACTCAAATTATGTAAATTAGCCTATCAGAAGCTTCTAAAGCCATGACATGGGGGGGGGGGGGGGGGGGGGTTCGTGACATTGCTGTAACTCTTTAATATATAGAAATATTTCACCTTTATTTAACCAGGTAGGCTAGTTGAGAACAAGTTCTCATTTACAACTGCAACCTGACCAAGAATAAAGCAAATCAGTTCGACACATACAAGAACACAGAGTTACACATGGAATAAACAAACTTACAGTCAATAATACAGTAGAAAAAGCCTATATACAGTGTGTGCAAATGAGGTAAGATAAGGTAGGTAAGGCAATAAATAGGCCACGGTGGCAAAGTAATTACAATATACCAATGAAACACTGGAGTGATTGATGTGCAGAAGATGAATGTGCAAGTAGAGATTCTGGGGTGCAAAGGAGCAAGATAAATAAATAAATACAGTATGGGGATGAGGTAGTTGGATGGGCTATTTACAGGTGGGCTATGTACAGGTGCAAGGATCTGTGAGCTGCTCTGACAACTGGTGCTTAGAAGTTAGAGAGGGAGATATGAGTCTCCAGCTTCAGTGATTTTTGCAGTTCGTTCCAGTCATTGGCAGCAGAGAACTGGAAGGAAAGGCAGCCAAAGGAATTGGCTTTGGGGGTGACTAGTGAGATATACCTGCTGGAGCACGTGCTATGGGTGGGTGCTGCTATGGTGACCAGTGAGCTGAGATAAGGCGGGGCTTTACCTAGCAGAGACTTGAAGATGACCTGGAGCCAGTGGGCTTGGCGTAGTGTACGAAGCGACGGCCAGCCAACAAGAGCATACAGATTGCAATGGTGGGTAGTATATGGGGCTTTGGTGACAAAACAGATGGCACTGTGATAGACTGCATCCAATTTGTTGAGTAGTGTTGGAGGCTATTTTATAGATGACATCGCCGAAGTCGAGTATCGGTAGGATGGTCAGTTTTACCTATGTTTGGCAGCATAGGTGAAGGATGCTTTGTTGCGATATAGGAAGCCAATTCTAGATTTAATTTTGGATTGGAGATGCTTAATGTGAGTCTGGAAGGAGAGTTTACAGTCTAACCAGACACCTAGGTATTTGTAGTTGTCCACGTCATCTAAGTCAGAGCCGTCCAGAGTAGTGATGCTGGACGGGCGAGGAGGTGCGGACAGTGATCGATTGAATAGCATGCATTAAGTTTTACTTGCGTTTAAGAGCAGTTGGAGGCCACGGAAGGAGAGTTGTATGGCATTGAAGCTCGTTTGGAGGTTAGTTAACACAGTGTCCAAAGAGGGGCCAGAAGTATACAGAATGGTGTCGTCTGCGTAGAGGTGGATCAGAGAATCACCAGCAGCAAGAACAACCTCATTGATGTATACAGAGAAGAGAGTCAGCCCGAGAATTGAACCCTGTGGCACACCCATAGAGACTGCCAGAGGTCCGGACAACAGGACCTCTGATTTGACACACTGAACTCTATCAGAGAAGTAGTTGGTAAACCAGGCGAGGCAATCATTTGAGAAACCAAGGCTGTCGAGTCTGCCAATAAGAATGTTGTGATTGACAGAGTCGAAAGCCTTGTCCAGGTCGATAAATACGGCTGCACAGTAATGTCTCTTATCGATGGCGGTTATGATGTCGTTTAGGACCTTGAGCGTGGCTGAGGTGCACCCATGACCAGCTCTGAAACCAGATTGCATTGCAGAGAAGGTACGGTGGGATTCGAAATGGTCAGTAATCTGTTTGTTAACTTGGCTTTCGAAGACCTTAGAAAGACAGGGTTGTCACACCCTGACCATAGTTTGCTTTGTATGTTTCTATGTTTTGGTTGGTCAGGGTGTGATCTGAGTGGGCATTCTATGTTGGATGTCTTGTTTGTCTATTTCTATGTCTGGCCTGATATGGTTCTCAATCAGAGGCAGGTGTTAGTCATTGTCTGATTGGGAACCATATTTAGGTAGCCTGGGTTTCACTGTGTGTTTGTGGGTGATTGTTCCTGTCTCTGTGTTTTGCACCAGATAGGGCTGGTTTTGGGTTTCCACATTTATTGTTTTGTAGTGTTCGTGTTTATCGTTTTTTCATTAAACATGAATCAATATAACCACGCTGCGTTTTGGTCCGCCTCTACTTCACCACAGGAAAACCATTACAAGGGTAGGATAGATTAAGGTCTGTAGCAGTTTGGGTCTAGAGTGTCACCCTCTTTGAAGAGGGGGATGACCGCGGCAGCTTTCCAATCTTTGGGAATCTCAGACAATACGAAAGAGAGATTGAACAGGCTAGTAATAGGGGTGGCAACAATTTTGGCAGATAATTTTAGAAAGAGAGGGTCCAGATTGTCTAGCCCGGCTGATTTGTATGGGTCCAGATTTTGCAGCTCTTTCAGAACATCAGCTATCTGGATTTGGGTGAAGGAGAAATGGTGGGGGCTTTGGCAAGTTGCTGTGGAGGGTGCCGGGTAGTTGATCGGGGTAGAGATAGCCAGGTGGAAAGCATGGCCAGTCATAGAGAAATGCTTATTGAAATTCTCAATTATAGTGGATATATCGGTGGTAACAGTGTTCCCTAGCCTCAGAGTAGTGAGCAGCTGGTGCTCTTATTCTCCATGGACTTTACAGTGTCCCAGAACTTTTGAGTTGGTACTACAGGATGCAAATTTCTGTTTGAAAAAGCTAGCCTTAGCTTTTCTAACTGCCTGTGTATATTGGTTCCTAACTTCCCTGAAAAGTTGCATTTAATGTGAAATTAAAATCAGACATTGTGTGAACACATCATAGTTGAATTAAATAAAATTTTAGATACATTTATTGGTGATACATTGATAATCATCTTGAGGATAAAAGGAATTACAGCTCCAATATTTACATTTTGGGGGGGGACCCAATCAAATCTACATAGAGAAGTTATGTTATAGATCTGTCATTCTCATTGAAAGCAAGTCTCAGAAGCAGTAGTTATGTGCTATGTGTGCAATTTCTATGCTTCACGTTCTTAAATTTAGTTTTTGAATTTTAAATTAGGCTTTGTACACCTGCTTCAAACAGCTGAAAATACTATATTTTTTCTCATGGAAAATATATATTTCACAGCGGTTTAGTTGGTATTAGGATTATTCACACTATACTTGCTTGTTTTGTCACATAAACTGAAATTAGGCAAACTATTAGAATTTTAGCAACCAGGAAATGGTGGAGCGACACCTGCATAATGCATAAAATTGCAGCATCATATTCCATAGCCACAAAGTCAACATAGGCTATATGTATATGAAAACCTAAGCATACAGTTAGCAGTGTGGTTAGGGCTAGGTTTAAAATACATTTTTCAGAAGATAAATTGTAGAAATATGCGTGGTTTATTACTTTGTGGCTATTGGTGCGTTGAAGACAACTTGGAGCTCGGAAAAATACGAGGTCAAATCATGACGTCAGTGATCTTCAGGTCTAGAAAGAGGCTCGAGTTGGATGACCGTTCAAAACCATTTTTCCCAGTTGGAGCTCGTTTTTTCAAGTTCCCAGTTGTCTCGAATGCACTAAAGTCGAATATTTGTTATTTTAATATTGTTTTGAACGCGGCATATGGAAGCGAGCGACAACGGTTTCATTAAGGTCACGTGGGTCGTCCTGGAGTACGAATGAAAAAATAAGCGTCATTAACGGGTCCAAGTCGCGCAGAAAGCTTCAAAATAGAGGTCTTCCGTTTACTTGAACACTCACAAATTGTACATTTGGCTGTATCAAGATGCCTTATTCTGTTTCATTGTTCCTACCCTCCTCTTTTCATGCTATTGTAGGTGTTAAGTCTTATTGTTGAGTGCTAGTGGTTACATTAAATACAGTAAATACATTAAATAAAACATGTAATCGGTACATGTAATTATTTTAATAAGGGGACATCGAAATGTGTATTAAAGAAATTGCTTTTGCAGTCTTCAATATACATGAGTTGACAACGAATGAATGATTGAAAGTTTAATATTGTTAATTTAAATTATCTGTAATAATAGTTTATTTTTCATTTCACTAGATGGCACTGTTCTCCATGTTGCTCATATCCAGGCAGGTCATGCATCTATGTCATTGCAGGTTTCCTAGAGGGGAAATAACAATAGGTCAAGTGAGTTAGATTTTCATTTTATTCACCTTTTAGTTTTGAATACAATAAAAATGCCAGGCCAAAAATAACACAAAACACGGAATAGATTTTGTTCATAAACCATGCAAGCGGCACAATCATGAAATAAACATTGGGATTAAGGTATTTGGTGAGGTTCAATGCTATCTGGGATTATTGGGACATCCTTACCCCAAACTCTAACCCCTACCCTTACCCTACCCCAACCCTTGTGTTAACCATTGCATATTTCAACTTCAATGGGATAGGGACTTCCCAAGGATCCCCGTCCAAAGTTATCCCTGGACGGGGCCAATGTGAAAATGTTCTCTTCAAAACATGTTTAAATCCTGTTCTGTTACGAGTTGACAGTAGTTAGAAAACCACTAATACTTCCAGCAACAGTGTTGGTATTGTTTTTTACAGGGCACTATAACGAAAAGCGTTATCATTAGGCTATAGTTAAGAATAATAATACAGTGAATCTATATTTGTTAATTTTCAAATGTTTGAAACTTTTAACTATACGTTTTGTGATTTTTAAATCAGAAAAACGTCCTGTAACAGTTTTTCGGGGGACTCTTATTTAGAACATTTTACGTATGATCACATGACCTCAAATGCGATTGGTTCACAATGCTTGTGTGTTTTGAAAGCATCAATGTTAGCTAATCATTTATACATTTTGTAGATTCGCTAAATCCAATCGCAGATCTGGACCAGACACACGGTACAGTAACTGTACTTTCATCAACTTTGTGTGTCCTATACTGTAGCTAGCTAGAAGCCTTAGACTATCATCAAACTGTGCATGGCTTCTCAAATCAAATGTTATCACTGTCGAACTACTTGTAGCTAATCATTCATTGTGGCTAATTTGTTGATTTCGGTATAGCCTCTAACCTGCTAGAGCTAATGAACATGTTTTACTCTTCTTTCGTGCTCATCCTATCTCCAAACAGTTAGGAACAGCTAGCTAGCTGTTCGTTTGGTGAAAGTACTTCCTTGCCCAAGACGAGCTGTTATGAGTCCCTAATTGTCAACTCCCACAGTACAACAGAATTGTGATGGGATATGGCGGCACCAGAAACTCAGCTCATGTTAAGCGTTGGGTTAATTGGTAAGGAAAGACATATCCTTCCCCTTTTCTAAGTATTTTTACCCTGCTTTTTTTGGTTGATTTGTGCCAAGTTTGCTCCTGTTCGGCTTTGACTGGCATCACATGATATCAACAAAGATTTGTTTAACTAACCCAAGATAGACCACAGCTTGTCGTTTCCAGGGAGCAAATTAATCATAGTGGGTAGAACCAAGCACGAGTTAGCGAGATCCTATTGGCGCGTTCTAGAGTATTTCCGTTAGGGAACGCCTACGCTGTGAACTGCGTGTATGCGATAACTCAATTCGTCTTTACTCTCCTTCTAAAGAACTACATTTGTAGAAACTTTGGCAAAGGGTGAAGTCTACAAAACTTAGTATGTTCTGTTCATAACAGATTCTAGTTTTGGGAACAGAACTGTATTGAGATCAAATGTTTAATTGATGAGAAGATTTGCAGAATTTCGGCCAAAATCCATCTCCTTCCAGTCTTCTCCCACTGCCCGCCAGTGGGCTTCCTCTCACTACCATATTTGGTAGTCAGTGGAAACTCCAACCGGATGCTTCACATTTATACATCCAGGGAAATATCTGTCTCATTGTTCTATCTGTGATATCAATGTGATGAAGTATTTTACCATCTTTGATTTTACTTCCGGTAAGCATGAGAACAGATTAATTTAGTTAAAGATCTGGTAATATTGATAATAATGAGTTGTGAAAACAATCTGACACGTTATTCTCATATTCTTCCCCACACAGAGAAAGATGTGAATGCAGACACCTTGTGGGTGTGGTGCTATCCCTCAGTCAGTGCTGAGCTCCGGGAGGTCCTGCTCAGTAAGTGCTGTCTCAGACAGGACAGCCGAGGCTTGCACACTTTTGTGTTTGGCCAGTTCCGCCGTACCTGGTACTACATATCCACTGTAGAGGTGCAGGAACCAACCGCTCTAAAGAAGGTACAGTTAGTTTTGAAATTCTCCATTCATTTAAATAATTTTAACCTGTAGGTCTAATGATAAATTATATTGCTCGTATTTCTCTCTTTTTAGGTGACACATTTTTCAATAGTTGTCACAACAAAGGACTTCAACCCTGAGAAGTATGCAGCATTCAGTCGAGTACTATGCAGGTACAGCATACTACGCTAATGCACCCCCATGGCTAAATGTCTGCTTATTTAATACTTCCCCAAAACATATTTCTTCATTCATTTCTTCATGTGTGTTTTATCATTCAGAATATACATCAAACATGGGAGCCCTGTGAAAATGATGGAGGGTTACATTGCAGTCCTCACCAAAGGCGTCTGCCAGAGTGACGAGAATGGCTCCTTTCTCATCAAGGACTACGATGTCAGGAAGGCCTACTTAGCAGGCTCAGTGAAAGGTTAGACATGTACAAATATAAAACACTTATTACAGTATAAGGACATGATTGTTCATACAAGGTGCTTGACACTGTCCAGTTTCCTTATTGGTATGCAAAGAAGCATTTCCTTGAAGAAGCTGATCCCATTCGATTACCAGGATTAGGTAGACTATCTTGTGATTTACTGTTTCAGATGTGGTGTCCCAGTTTGGGATGGAGACCATCATCCTGTACACAGCCCTTATGCTAAAGAAGAGGATCGTGGTCCATCACCCTCAGGTTGAAGCACTGTTGGAGTTCACGAGGTGACTAAGGCAATAGAGAAAATGCACGGAGGAAAAAATACGGGCGGCGATGTAACATGCGTTTCCCAAAACACCACCAGCGCGCAGAGATCGAGAGTTCGCTAAGTGATGTGATCGAAAGAAACCACTGCTTTCAGATCAGCTTTCTCCCATTCAAGTCTTACCTTAACATTAGGATTATTCCACAATACTGATGACAGATCAGCCCCTATGAGATATTATCACCTATGGCTACAAATATTGAGACGGCTTATTCTAATGCTTATCCTATATGCACGAAATTAAGATTTGACACATCGTTTGTGCACATGTAGGCAAAAATAACAGACAGTAGCATACAAATAGCTGAATTGAACTCAATTGAATTAACAAGAAATGTATTTTAAAATCATTGAAATATAGTATAGTGCCTATACTGTATTTATTTGAAGCATCTTATATCCTTCGCTTGTTTGTATCATCTGAGGCCGTTGTTAAATAGCAAGCCTTTTCAAGTGCAACTTTAGTAACGATGGTTTTGGTAAACGGCTCTGAGATTTAACAATAGTCCTACGAAAGTTCTAACGATAAAGATTGCCTTAAGATGATTTGGGGAAACTGGGCCCAGACCTTTGACTGTTCATGGACTTCATTGTTGAAGTGGATTACAATTTATGTTTTTGAGAGAACCAGACATCTTCATATCAAATGTATGATTTTATTGTATTTTTCCCTCCTAGAGCTCTTCCGGCTCTGACATGGCACAGGAAAGACTGGTCCATTTTGCACCCTTATGTCCACCTGACTGACAGTGAGCTCGAGAATCTCAGGACGTGCACTGGTGAGGATGTCTGGTTCATTAGATCCACATTAAAGCAAACTGATTCAGACCACAGGGTCGTGTTCATTAAACACCAAAGAGAAGAACATGGACTGTAACAGTCAGGGACTTCCTTGACCTGTCCAATAGAATGTTCATTTTCTCTTGCAAAATGTTTTCCTTTGCGTGTCTTAATGAACACAACCCAGATTCCCATTGTCTCCCAACAGTCAGTTCCACACACACACACACACACACACACACACACACACACACACATACACAGGAAGACTCATGCAATAATTGACTTGCAGTACATTTATTTACTTGTCTGTTGTTTTGAAAACATGTTCCTTGGAGATTCTCAACGTAGAGTTCTGTGAGTACCCCCATCTGCACTGTCCCTGAAAAGCCTTATGGTGAAGAAATTAATAGTTGATTCACCCATATGCTCACTGTCTCTGCAGGGTACGTCGCAGGATTTGTTGATCCAGAAGTGAGCAACAGATCGGACTTGTTTGACGTATATGTAAACCTCCCAGATAGTGAGATTACTATATCCCAGAGTGCCAAAGGTGGGTGTCTCAATTCTAATCTCCTTCTTATTACTGTAAAAGGCAGTCTGGCCAAAGTGAAGAATGCTCTGTATCTAAAAAATAAATAAATAACGGAATGTAGAGAAACCTTGCTACCTAGTCCTCCCTCAAGCATCCACCATTTCTTAAACAATATGATGTCTCTCCTATCTACTCTATACACCAAAGAGGCCATGTCTATGGGAAAGCTGCACAAAGACATTGGGCTCGTCATTGTCCAGTCTGCAGAGAATGCTGATAGAACAGACGGGCAGATTATCAAGGTGAGAGTTGAAAGTACACATGACATCCTTACCATTCATTCTTCAGTGATCAGAGGTGTGAGGTATGCATTTTCAAAGATGAACAGTGTTCATACAGTAAATATGTTATAATAAGTATCCCGGTATTTAGCACAATCACGAAAAAAGCTGTCTGTTTGCTATGATGTTTTCAGGACATTTCCATAAAGACGAGGGAGATCCTTGCTAACTTGGCGTCATTAGCCGAGGAATGTGAGAACTCTAAAATCACCCTGGAGACCTTAAAACAGCGCCACTTCCCGCCTGCTACAGAGAACTTCCTGTTTCACTTGGCAGCTGCTGAGCAGCTCCTCAAGATATGACCCTTGATCTCCTACATCATGTAACATGCCATGTGGTGTGAGGACACTGAATATTAGCATAGGCATTCATCTATGTAATTATACATACAGTGGCGTGTTAAGGAGAATGTGAAGAACTCAGGTGTTAGGTATTGCACACAATTGCATTCCTGACTCTTAACAATACTAACAGAGCCTACTTTTCACAATGTAACAGACAAATGAGATATACAGACATTGTCTTGTTTTGACAATAATACAATAACATTTACATAGCATTCCATAGTTCAGCAATTCAATAGTTAATCTTAAAACCGATAACAGATTAATTTGAGTTCTCAAGAACCTTGATTTAGCATGTTATATTTCAGAATTAAAGAAAGATCTATGTGAAATATTGTATACTGAACAAAAATATACAATAAATGTAACAATTTCAAAGATTTTATTGAGTTACAGTTCATTTCAGGAAATCAGTCAATTGAAATAAATTCATTAGGCCTTAATCTATGGATTTAATATGACTGGGAATGTTGTTGGTCAGAGATACCTTTAAAAAAAGGGTAGGGGCGTGGATCAGAAAACCAGTCAGTATCTGTTGTGACCACCATTTGCAGCACGACACATCTCCTTCGCATAGAGTTGATCAGGCTACTGGTCATGGCCTGTGGAATGCTGTGAAAGTTGCTGAATATTGGCGTGAACTGGAACACGCTGCTACACATGCCGATCCAGAGCCTCCCAAACATGCTCAACGGATGACATGTCTGGTGAGTATGGAGGCCATGGAAGAACTGAGACATTTTCAGTCTCCAGGAATTGTGTACAGATCCTTGCGTCATGGGGTCGTGCATTATCATGTTGATACATGAGGCGATGGCGGCGGACGAACGGCACGACAATGGGCGTCGGGATCTCATCACGGTATCTCTGCATTCAAATGACCATCGATAAAATTAAATTGTGTTCATTGTCCGTAGCTTATGCCTAGCCCATACCATTCCACCACCACCACCATGGGCCACTCTGTTAACATGGTTGACATCAGCAAACCGATCGCCCAAATCAAAGTTTATTTGTCACGTGCGCTGAATGCAACAGTGAAATGCTTACTTACAGGCTCTAACCAACAGTGCAGTATCTAAGTTTTAGATTTAGATTACGTTTGGATTACTTCCAAATTCTCTTAAACTACGCCGGTGGCGGTTTATGGTAGAGAAATTAACATTAAATTCTCTGGCAACAGCTTTGGTGGACATTCCTGCCGTCAGCATGCCAATTGCACGCTCCCTCAACTTGAGACATCTGTGGCATTGTGTTGTGTGATAAATCTGCACATTTTAGAGTGGTCTTTTATTGTCCCCAGCAGAAGGTTCACCTGTGTAATGATCATGCTGTTTTGTCAGCTTCTTGATATGCCACACCTGTCAGGTGGATGGATTATCTTGGTGTCGTGGAAATTACCACCAGGGGCAGCTGAAGTCAATATTAAATTAATAATGTTTTATTATCAGCAAGCTGGAGATGTTCCAACAAACTTAATGCACCATAGTACATGTCAGTTGGGGCAGTCCTGTTCTCATATACTGCTTACACAGACAAGTTATATTTGCAGGATTTACATTACTCATAATTAATTCATAATTAATATTTGGTTCCTGTATGTGATCGACCAATACCTCACAAGGCGGCTTCTCTCCAGGCTGAGACCTTGAAACTGAGATATCCCTTTTGATTCCCTGAACAATGTTCTGGGCGTACTGCCAATTGGTCTGAGGAGGTGGTCACAGTCACCTGCATGAACCAAGATAGAGGGAAAGGAGATGCTGTGTACAATTCAATGCTATCTCTTCAGACAACATTTTCCCTCACATTCCCTGCTTTTTAAGGTAAGCATCAGATTATAGCTTCTATCAAAGGAGCTTCTATCAAAATGCATCATAAGTAAACTAAATCAATTCATAAAACCACAGACACTTTCAAACCCTTCATTCTGGGTTGTACAATCCAACTAGTAACTGATCGTAATTCCATAGCCCTTACTTGTAAAACCATTGCAGTAGAATGATACAGTTACACATATGCTTCATAAAAACACAGACACTTTCATTTATGGATTCTGGCAATGACACATCAGATGGAGCTTTTGTTGCGATTGGCATGTTAATGACAAATTGGTATCTCAATGCATTTTTTTGTCTAAATTACTATGAATTTCGCAGTGTGCAGACCTCCACAATCAACCTGATACCCCAAATAAACCATTTTGGACAAGCCTAAATCAATTATGGGCACGGTTGACCACCCCCTCCCTGGCATTCATTCTTCTTGCGTTTCTTCATTTTCTTCTTCAGTTTGACCTACCAATGGCACATGTTCAATGTAGATGGCCCTTGATAATGTTCCAATTTCAATATCGGAGGAAAAATCTGATTTTGCAAACAGCAGATGAATCTCTCACCTGAGCTGCCACCATCCTTTACAGTCCATTATGTCTTCTCCATTTTCCGACCAGTACACAGAACCATGAGAGATGTCTGGACGGGATCTCTCTCTATGCTCACTCCACGTGGACTCATGCCGCACTCCTCTGAGAGAAAAAGCAGTTGATAGCTTAGATTGGATGCTGTGCACAGGTTGCTGACTCGGACTCAGGTCTCCGGTAGAAGTGGTGAAGGACAGGGGCCATAGTGAACGCCATTGTTGCCATCACTTCAGCCGGTTAGAGGGCTTGAGGCTCACTCGGTCTAATTATCCCTTCCATGAAGTCTTGATAGATACCATCTGTGGTCACCTTCGCCATAACCTCGAGAGAGGACAGACCAGAACAACAGTTTAGTTTCAGGGTATTTCTGATTCAGGAAATCCAGACAAACTAGTCACTGTATGACAAATTATTAATACCACTAATATTCTTAATACAAATGTCAAAGAGAATAACAACGCACTGTTGAAACCATTTTTGAAAATAGGCTTCTCCTCCCCTATCACATTGGCAACCTCACCGCAAAGATACAGGGTCAGGGAGTTAGAGGGCTGTTCCTGCAGACCCAAACTGGTGCGATTTGTGTTACAAAAAAACAACAACAGCAATACACTTCTTCATATAAACACCTTATCCTTTATCCAATCAAGCTCTCTGTCTGTAACAAAACAAACAAAACACTTATTCATATAAAACAACTTATCCTTTACCCAATCAAGCTCTCTGTCTGTAAGGTTACTTGCTTTGGTCCACATCAATATTTCATATGCACCGAGGGGTATAGCAAGTACTGTCTGGTAACAATCCACAAACCCAACAATCTGATACATTCTGTAGTACAGAGACATTACTAGATAATTGCAAGAAAGTGTTTGACCCCGGGAATACTTCAATCCATTTGGAGTAACTGTCAACCATTACCAACATATATGTTTTCCTTGTACAGGCAGGCATGTAAACAAAATACATTTGCATATTTACCAAAGGGCCCCGGGGGACTGGTAATTCTCCCTTTGGACACATGACTCACATCGGGATTCATGTGTCCAAAAAACAACAACACTGCCAGTTAAATAACATTTGTACTAATTGGAAGAACAAATCCAAATTTAATTACAACCCTTGATAACTCCAGAAGGAAATAATTGTATCCCATAAGGTCATTCAAGGCGTAGTAAAATAGACTAGAGACAGGTTTCCCTCATTCAGGGGCAGCGCTCTCTCCTTCTCATGGTCTGAATCACACATATGACTATTGATAAATTATAAACTTCTTCCTAATTATAAGTGTTTACATATTACATTTAAATCTCACCCAATGTCTCTAGTCTTAATGAGGTTATTCAACCCCAGTAAGTGAATTTGTCTTTGCCTTTTCTTTCCCTGTATTCAGACTCATTATCTAAAGACATTTCAAACATTTCTGTCCCAGGTTTACATTGGGTTTTTCAGTACATTTCTTATCAGGAGTATTTGCATGTGTGCAACCAAAATCCGGAAAATTTAAACTTCAGAAAATGTTATTTGTGTGCCCTTTAAGGTGCATTTTTTCCCAACCTACGAAGAACCCACTAAAACCAAATATAAAGACCCAACATAATAAATCAAACACGGTATTAACACAAATGACAAATATTAATAGCAGGTGGGTTGTGTGTGGGTGCTGGCATGTGTGGTAAAAACAAACAAAATGGCCAAGCCTTACTTAATTTGGAACTGTGTAAAAAAAAATCGTAATCGAGCTTACTGCATCTTGGGCAGGAAGTCTTGATAAAACCATACATATACAGAATCGTACTTCAGATACAGTATCCTGTTAAGCAACATAGGCACTTTCTTATCATTTTGACTTGTTGCATTGACTTGTTGCTGACTGCCCCTTTGACATCAACTAGTCAAAATATGAAACCTGTTGTTTATCAAATCTGATATGTCCCTGATATGTCCCTCAAAAAGTAGGCGCTGGCTTATCAACTCAATACTCGGTACTGAAACATTTACTTGGATTTACTTCAATTTTGGACACAGTTCCACGTATTGAAAACAGATTATTGTTTTAGATGACATTATCTTCTTACTTAAATTACTCGTGTTACCAAAACTATATAATTGAGGAATAATCATTGAAAATGGTCAAAACGTCTCTTATTCAATTACTCATACCTCTGTCCCAAATGTCGCAACGTATCCCTTACAGCCTGTTTGAGTTCAGTGAGTACCACTTATTTTCACTGGCGGCTTATCTATTTGTCCACAGGAAGCTTATCTCTAACCCAAACACCAGATGGCAGCCTCTAATTTAATATCTGTCCCTCTGTTCGTAATGCAACTTTGTATTGAAACTTCAGCTTCTTCAAATTACTAAAATGTGGCATTATTAGTGTGCTATCTGAAAGCCACTAATATTGCCATTCACTTTGTTACTTTCACTAGTCTCCATTTCTGTTTCCTTCAACTAGGACCCTTTCTTCCCAATAGGAAGACCCTCTAAATTACTACTGCTAATACGCATGGATCACTCTCAAACAATGTTCTGCTTTTACTGCTATTGTAAGGGTTTAAAACAAACAAAACAAACATGATAACTTTCTCCAAATTGGAAGGCATTGTTGGCATTTTAGTCTACCCTTACAATGTTACTTATAATATTTATTATTCATTTTTGTTTGATATTCACTTTCTGCTTCACACTTATTAAATGTCTATTATTTTAAGATGAACATGTAATGCGCCAAATTTATAAAATATAAGAGATAAGGGAAGAGAGAAACTTTTGGAGGAAGCTTCCTTTTTGAGATAGCTCTCTAGACTAGGGTTTCTTTCTGGGGCCATGTCTATTATAACTGGACTAGCACTGCCTATCAACCCACTGTAGATGCAGTGTTCTGTTCATAATAAGTCTGGCACCGGAGACAGGATAGACTGGGCCTTAAGGTTAGTTATCATCTCTAGTTTTATTGGTTAGGGGTAAGTGAAGTCCTGTACATTTACCAAAAGTGGATATGCGCCAATCTTTGTCTGAGACTTTATATTACAGACCCTTTAGGCAGTCATACAATGCTTTAACCTTATCTTTATCACATGATCCATAAAGGGACCACACTGAACATTTCTCAGAATACTTTTACACCCCTTACATACATCTACGTGTGGGTATGCAAGTTGTGTATTATTATAACTATTTCCACTGTTACTCTATCAAATTTATAGTAACCCATTATACTATTCATACAGCATATTCAGTAATAGTACTCTCTCCTTTCATATCTTCACATCACACAGAATCCCTATATAACGTTATAAAACAACTTAGGTATTCACATCCACACCACCAGCAATGATCACAGCGCAGCCAGCCCAAGAGTATACAGTTGAAGTCGGAAGTTTACATACACTTAGGTTGGAGTATTTAAAACTCATTTTCAGATTTCAATTTCTTTTACGGAAAAAACAATCTGAGAACGGCGCTCAGAGCCCAATCCAGCCAAATAAATATCTGCCATGTTGGAGTTAACAGAAGTTAGAAATAACACTATAAATATTCACTTACCTTTGATGATCTTCCTCAGAAGGCACTTCCAGGAATCCCAGTTTGACAATAAATGACTGATTTGTTCCATAAAGTCCATCATTTATGTCCAAAAAGCCATGTGTTGTTAGCGTGTTCAGCCCAGTAGTCCATCTTCATGAGGTGCGAGCACTACGTCCAGACAAAAACTTGAAAAGTTCCGTTACAGGTCGTAGAAACAAGTCAAACAATGTATGGAATCAAACTTTAGGATGTTTTTAACATAAATCATCAATAAGGTTCCAACCGTAGAATTCCATTGTCTGAAGAAAAGCACTGGAACGAGAGCTAACTCTGTCGGGACCGTGCGTCACGAGCCTGAGACACTCTGCCAGACCACTGACTCATTCTGCTCCCATTTCCCCCTCATTTATAGCAGAAGCCTGAAACAAGTTTCTAAAGACGGTTAAACAATTTGGAAAATTCCAGAAAATGATGTCATGGCTTTAGAAGCTTCTGATAGGCTAATTGACATCATTTGAGTGAATTGGAGGTGTACCTGTGGATGTATTTCAAGGCCTACCTTCAAACTCAGTGCCTCTTTGCTTAACATCATGGGAAATTCAGAGGAAATCAGCCAAGACCTCAGAAAAACAATTGTAGACCTCCACAAGTCTGGTTCATCCTTGGGAGCAATTTCCAAATGCCTGAAGGTACCACGTTCATCTGTACAAACAATAGTACGCAAGTACAAACACCATGGGACCACGCAGCCGCCACACCTCTCAGGAAGGAGATGCGTTCTGTCTCCTAGAGATGAACGTACTGTGGTGCAAAAAGTGCAAATCAATCCCAGAACAACAGCAAAGGACCCTGTGAAGATGCTGGAGGAAACCAGTACAAAAGTATCTATATCCACAGTAAAACGAGTCCAATATCGACAGAACCTGAAAGGCCGATCAGCAAGGAAGAAGCCACTGCTCCAAAACCGCAATAAAAAAGCCAGACTACAGTTTGCAGCTGCACATGGGGACAAATATCGTACTTTTTGGAGAAATGTCCTCTGGTCTGATGAAACAAAAATAGAACTGTTTGGCCATTGTTATGTTTGGAGGAAAAAGGGGGAGGTTTGCAAGCTGAAGAACACCATCCCAACGTGAAGCACAGGGGTGGCAGCATCATGTTGTGGGGTTGCTTTGTTGTAGGGGGGGACTGATGCACTTCACAAAATAGATGGCTTCATGAGGGAGGAAAGTGATGTGGATATAGTGAAGCAAATCAAATCACATTTATTTATATAGCCCTTCGTACATCAGCTGATATCTCAAAGTGCTGTACAGAAACACAGCCTAAAACCCCAAACAGCAAGCAATGCAGGTGTAGAAGCACGGTGGCTAGGAAAAACTCCCTAGAAAGGCCAAAACCTAAGAAGAAACCTAGAGAGGAACCAGGCTATGTGGGGTGGCCAGTCCTCTTCTGGCTGTGCCGGGTGGAGATTATAACAGAACATGGCCAAGATGTTCAAATGTTCATAAATGACCAACATGGTCGAATAATAATAAGGCAGAACAGTTGAAACTGGAGCAGCAGCACGGTCAGGTGGACTGGGGACAGCAAGGAGTCATCATGTCAGGTAGTCCTGGGCATGGTCCTAGGGCTCAGGTCAGTTGAAACTGGAGCAGCAGCACGGCCAGGTGGACTGGGGACAGCAAGGAGTCATCATGTCAGGTAGTCCTGGGGCATGGTCCTAGGGCTCAGGTCCTCCAAGAGAGAGAAAGAAAGAGAGAAGGAGAGAATTAGAGAACGCACACTTAGATTCACACAGGACACCGAATAGGACAGGAGAAGTACTCCAGATATAACAAACTGACCCTAGCCCCCCCGACACAAACTACTGCAGCATAAATACTGAAGGCTGAGACAGGAGGGGTCAGGAGACACTGTGGCCCCATCCGAGGACACCCCCGGACAGGGCCAAACAGGAAGGATATAACCCCACCCACTTTGCCAAAGTACAGCCCCCACACCACTAGAGGGATATCTTCAACCACCAACTTACCATCCTGAGACAAGGCTGAGTATAGCCCACAAAGACCTCCGCCACGGCACAACCCAAGGGGGGGGGACCAACCCAGACAGGATGACCACATCAGTGAATCAACCCACTCAGGTGACGCACCCCCTCCAGGGACGGCATGAGAGAGCCCCAGTAAGCCAGTGACTCAGCCCCTGTAATAGGGTTAGAGGCAGAGAATCCCAGTGGAAAGAGGGGAACCGGCCAGGCAGAGACAGCAAGGGCGGTTCGTTGCTCCAGAGCCTTTCCGTTCACCTTCCCACTCCTGGGCCAGACTACACTCAATCATATGACCCACTGAAGAGATGAGTCTTCAGTAAAGACTTAAAGGTTGAGAGCATCTCAAGCAGCATCTCAAGACATCAGTCAGAAAGTTAAAGCTTGGTCTCAAATGGGTCTTCCAAATGGACAATGACCCAAAGCATACTTCCAATAGGCTAATTGTTAAAAACTGAGTTTAAATGTACTTGGCTAAGTTGGATGTAAACTTCCGACTTCAACTGTATCATGTTCTCGAGGAAATCTGTGTCAGGTGGCATCAATGAACAGCCCTTACCCGTATCAGCTCTTACCCTCCCATACTTTTCAATGGCTTCTCCTGTCAGTGCTCATTACCTGTAGATTGACGGGTGGTGGATCACAGAACCCCTAGATAACGTTATAGATCGAAAAACTCACACGGAACTGTTGGGGTATTCATTCAGACATGCACCTCTTTCACATCACACAGAAGTCTTAGGTATTCATATCTACACCACTCCATATGTATCTTCAACGGTTCTCTAGCCTTGCAGAGAACATGGTACACTCTAGCCTCACAGAACTATGGTACAGTGGTCCCAGACCACATAGACAATTCCCAGAAATGCCTATAGACTTGCCGCTATTTCCTATACATATGAAACAACACCCCGTGCTCAATAACACCTCGTGCTATTACTAGTAGTCCCAGACTACGATGGGCGGTGGTGGATGGAACCCCTAGATAACGTTATATATTGAAACTTACTATCTAATCACTCCAACCACTCAGTACTAATAATATATCTTATTATCCAAATTTCAATCCTCTTATTATCCACAGTTCAGTCGTTTGTTGAACTTCACCTTACCACTTATCCAAATTTCAATCTCTTAACACCTAACTTCAACACTCACACAACTCTAACATTCACTTAGTACTAGTCCCAAACGCCAGTGACTGGATTTTTTAGGCAAGCATCCAGCCCCACTGGTTGCGGAAACATGTGCCAAAAAGAGTAAATATAGATAACAATTTTTATCGCTGGAGTAAAGTTATGGCCCTTAAAAGGGTTGAAGTCAGATGCAGAGATGGCCTGTTTTCTGCTTGACAGGTTGCAGTACCAAGACATTGCGCCAGCTACAGTAGCTAGCTAGCCAGTTAATGTTAGCTGTGATGTTTATGAATGGAAAATCCGGGTTAGCTTTATGCTATCTAAATGATATGGCTGTCTTCATAAGTAACTAAGGTGTACATGGTATTTACCTTATAAAACCAGTCAGGATATTGACATAAGCATGTGTGTTTTTGAGAGTCATTATCATTTAGAATTAACTTACATTTTAGAACGTATTTACGTTTTGCATTGGCGGCTAGCTAACGTTTCATGTGCATTTCTCTGTTTGAGAGTGATAGAACTGTAATGACGCTCAGCTGTAACGTTAGCAGCTGTAATGGTGCTCGGCAGTATGGTTGCCTTGCCTTTATGAGACCAACCAATACCTCATGAGGCACACTCTGGCATTCTCTCAACCAGATTCACCTGGAATGCTTTTCCAACAGCCTTGAATTCTAAATAAATCACTGACAGTGTCACCAGCAAAGCACCATCACACCTCCTCCTCCATGCTTCACGGTGGGAACCATACATGCGGAGATCATCCATTCACCTACTCTACGTCTCACAAATACACAAATACATACATAACACCTAGACTAGTAAACACCCATAGACATACAAAACCCCTAGACAGGAACAAAAACACATACATCACCCATGTCACACCCTGACCTAAACAAAATAATAAAGAAAACAAAGAATACTAAGGTCAGGGCGTGACAGTACCCCCCCCCCCCCCAAAGGTGCGGACTCCCGGCTGCACACCTAAGCCTATATGGGAGGGTCTGGGTGGGCATAACTCCGAGGTGGCGTTTCTGGCTCGGGACGTGGACCCCGCTCCACTTCTGACTCGTCACACTTACTTAATGTCTCTGGAGCGGGAACCCTCACCGCCGACCACAGACTAGAGGACGCCACTGGACTGATGGTCGAGTCTGGCGTGAGTGGCGCCTCTGGATTGGAGGGAGATTCTGGCGGATCCGGACTGGAGGGAGACTCTGGCGGACTGGAGGGAGACTCTGTCGTAGGAGGCTCCGGTCTGCGGCCCGTCGTAGGAGGCTCCGGTCTGAGGCCCGTCGTAGGAGGTTCCGGTCTGCGTACTGTCGCCGGACGCTCTGGACTGGGTACTGTCGCCGGATGCTCTGGACTGGCGAGGCGCACTGTGGGCCTGGTGCATGGTGCCGGCACTGGTGGTACCGGGCTGGGGACACTCACCTCAGGGCGAGTGCGAGGAGCAGGAACATGGAGTACTGGACCCTGGAGACGCACTGGAGAATTGGTGCGCGGTACCGGCACTGGTGGTACCAGGCTGATGACACGCACCTCAGGGCGAGTGCGGGGAGGAGGAACAGGGCGTACAGGGCTCTGGAGACGCACAGGAAGCCTGGTGCGTGGTGTTGGCACTGGCACTGGTGGTACTGGGCTGGGGACACGCATCTCAGGGCGAGTGCGGGGAGCAGGCACAGGGCGTACTGGGCTGTGGAGGCGTACTGGAGGTCTAGAGTGTAGAGCTGACACAACCCGTCCTGGCTGGATGTTTATACTTGCCCTGCAAATGCAGGGCGCTGGCACAGGACGCACAGAGCTGTGCAGACTCACAGTACGCAGAGCCGGCGCAGGATATCCTGGTCCATGGAGGTATACTGGAGACCAGGAGCGCTGAGCACCCTCCTTCCTGGCTGGATGCCCATTCTAGCCCGGCCAATGCGATGAGCTGGAATAGAGCGCACCGGGCTAGAAATGCGCACTGCAGACACCGTGCGCATCTCTGCATAACACTGTGCCTGACCAGTAACACACTCCCCACAGTAAGCACGAGGAGTTGGCTCAGGTCTCCTACCTCACAATCTTGGGGCTGCCTCTCGGGCTTCCGTGCTAGCCGTGTACCCTTATATCGTCGCTGTTCCTCCCGTGCTAACTCCAACTGCCTCCATGGTAAGTGATCCTCTCCTGCCAGTATCTCCTCCCACGTCCAGGATCCTTTACCGTCCAGTATCTCGTCCCAGGTCCGTCTTTTCACCAAGCGCTGTTCCTCCCTTTCACGCTGCTTGGGCCTTTGTTTGGTGGGTTATTCTGTCACGTTCAATGTATGGAGGAGACCAAGGCGCAGCGTAAGATGAATACATACTTCTTTAATGAAGACGAAGAAACACTAAACAAACTTACAAAACATAAATTAACGTGACCCTATGTAATATACAGTGGAAGAACAAGTATTTGAAACACTGACGATTTTGCAGGTTTTCCTACTTACAAAGCATGTAGAGGTCTGTAATTTTTATCAAAGGTACACTTCAACTGTGAGAGATGGAATCTAAAACAAAAATCCAGAAAATCACATTGTATGATTTTTAAGTAATTAATTTGCATTTTATTGCATGACATACGTATTTGATACATCAGAAAAACAGAACTTAATATTTGGTACAGAAACCTTTGTTTGCAATTACAGAGATCATACATTTCCTGTAGTTCTTGACCAGGTTTGCACACACTGCACCAGGGATTTTGGTCCACTCCTCCATACAGACCTTCTCCATATCCTTCAGGTTTCGGGGTTGTCGCTGGGCAATACGGACTTTCAGCTTCCTCCAAAGATTTTCTATTGGGTTCAGGTCTGGAGACTGGCTAGGCCACTCCAGGACCTTGAGATGCTTCTTACGGAGCCACTCCTTAGTTGCCCTGGCTGTGTGTTTCGGGTCGATTTCATGCTGGAAGACCCAGCCACGACCCATCTTCAGTGCTCTTACTGAGGGAAGGAGGTTGTTGGCCAAGATCTCGCGATACATGGCCTCATCCATCCTCCCCTCAATATGGTGCAGTCGTCCTGTCCCCTTTGCAGAAAAGCATCCCCAAAGAATGATGTTTCCACCTCCATACTTCACGTTGGGATGGTGTTATTGGGGTTGTACTCATCCTTCTTCTTCCTCCAAACATGGCGAGTGGAGTTTAGACCAAAAAGCTATATTTTTGTCTCATCAGACCACATGACCTTCTCCCATTCCTCCTCTGGATCATCCAGATGGTCATTGGCAAACTTCAGACGGGCCTGGACATGCGCTGGCTTGAGCAGGGGGACCTTGTGTGCGCTGCAGGATTTTAATCCATAACGGTGTAGTGTGTTACTAATGGTTTTCTTTGAGACTGTGGTCCCAGCTCTCTTCAGGTCATTGACAAGTTCCTGCCATGTAGTTCTTGGCTGATCCCTCACCTTCCTCGTGATCATTGATGCCCCACGAGGTGAGATATTGCATGGAGCCCCAGACCGAGGGTGATTGGCCGTCATCTTGAATTTCTTCAATTTTCTAATAATTGCGCCAACAGTTGTTGCCTTCTCACCAAGCTGCTTGCCTATTGTCCTGTAGCCCATCCCAGCCTTGTGCATGTCTACAATTTTATCCCTGATGTCCTTACACAGCTCTCTTGTCTTGGCCATTGTGGAGAGGTTGGAGTCTGTTTGATTGAGTGTGTGGACAGGTGTCTTTTATACAGGTAACGAGTTCAAACAGGTGCAGTTAATACAGGTAATGAGTGGAGAACAGGAGGGCTTCTTAAAGAAAAACGAACAGGTTTGTGAGAGCTGGAATTCTTACTGGTTGGTAGGTGATCAAATACTTATGTCATGCAATAATATGCAAATTAATTACTTAAAAATCATACAACGTGATTTTCTGGATTTTTGTTTTAGATTCCGTCTCTCACAGTTGAAGTGTACCTATGATAAAAATTACAGACCGCTACATGCTTTGTAAGTAGGAAAACCTGCAAAATCGGCAGTGTATCAAATACTTGTTTTCCCCACTGTAAGTGCAGACACAAGCAACTAATACATAGACAGGAACAAAAACACATACATCACCCATGTCACACCCTGACCTAACCAAAATAATAAAGAAAACAAAGAATACTAAGGTCAGGGCGTGACAGAGAGAGTCGAAAACAGCAGGTCTGGGACAAGGTAGCACGTCCGGTGAACAGGTCAGTGTTCCATAGCCGCAGGCAGAACAGTTGAAACTGGAGCAGCAGCATGACCAGGTGGACTGGGGACAGCAAGGAGTCATCAGGCCAGGTAGTCCTGAGGCATGGTCCTAGGGCTGATAGAGAGAGAGAGAGACCCCCGAAACAAACTATTGCAGCATAAATACTGGCGGCTGAGACAGGAGGGGTCGGGAGACACTGTGGCCCCGTCTGACGATACCCCCGGACAGGGCCAACCAGGCAGGATATAACCCCACCCACTTTGCCAAAGCACAGCCCCCACGCCACTAGAGCGATATCTTCAAACCACCAATTTACTACCCTGAGACAAGGCTGAGAATAGCCCACGAAGATCTCCCCCACGGCACGAACCCGAGTGGGGCGCCAACCCGGACAGGAAGATCACGTCAGTGACTCAACCCACTCAAGTGATGCACCCCTCCTAGGGACGGCATGGAAGAGCACCAGTAAGCCAGTGACTCAGCCCCCGTAATAGGGTTAGAGGCAGAGAATCCCAGTGGAGCGAGGGGAACCGGCCAGGCAGAGACAGCAAGGGCGGTTCGTTGCTCCAGTGCCTTTCCGTTCACCTTCACACCCCTGGGCCAGACTACACTCAATCATAGGACCTACTGAAGAGATGAGTCTTCAATAAAGAAATAATATCCTACCCCATCCCTCTACCAACAACTGAGGAACTTGTGCAATCACAAGTGAGAAGAGGCGTAGGTAAGTAAAAAACTGAAGGCAGGAATATCAGGTAGAATTGCATCAGACCTTAGAGTGAGTTACAACAAAGCCTGTAGGAGATGATACCTATGCAGTCAATGAATAGTTGTCTTTTTATAATTTCATGGTACAAGGTACACTAAACCTCCACATTCCTCATTCTTTCCCTCCCCCCTAGAGTTGGGTTTCCCTCCCCCCTAGATGGGCTTCTAGGCAGAGTTGCAAAGAAAATGACATATCTCAGACTGGCCAATAAAAATAAAATATTAAGATGTGCAAAAGGACACAGACAGTGGACAGAGGAACTGCCGGAGTCGCCTCCTCACTGTTTACGTTGAGACTGATGTTTTGCGGGTACTATTTAATGAAGCTGCCAGTTGAGGACTTGTGAGGTGTCTGTTTCTCAAACTAGACACTCTAATATACTTGTCCTCTTGCTCAGTTGTGCACCGGGGCCTCACACTCCTCTTTCTATTCTTGTTAGAGCCAGTTTCCATTGTTCTGTGAAGGGAGTAGTACACAGCATTGTATGAGATCTTCAGTTTCTTGGCAATTTCTCACATGGAATATCCTTAATTTCTCAGAACAAGAATAGACTGACGAGTTTCAGAAGAAAGGTCTTTGTTTCTGGCCATTTTGAGCCTATAATCGAACCAACAAATGCTGATGCTTCAGATACTCAACTAGTCTAAAGAAGGCTGGTTTTATTGCTTCTTTAATCAGAACAACTGTTTTCAGCTGTGCTAACATAATTGAAAAAGGGTTTTCTAATGATCAATTAGCCTTTTAAAATGATAAACTTGGATTAGCGAACACAACGTGCCATTGGAACACAAGAGTGATGGTTGCTGATAATGGGCCTCTGTACGCCTATGTAGATATTCCATAAAAAAATCAGCCGTTTCCAGCTACAATAGTTATTTACAACATTAACAATGTCTACACTGTATTTCTGATCAATTTGATGTTATTTTAATGGAATAAAAAAAAGTAATTTTCTTTCAAAAACAAGGACATTTCTGAGTGACCCCAAACTTTTGAACGGTAGTGTACTTATAAACCCTTTTACACCAAGTACATTACAATGACAGAATTTGAAAGAAGCGGTTTAATTTAGTTTTTGCACTAGAGAATTATTTTCCCCTCATAGCAACAATAATATTTCTTCTGAGTTATCTGTTGGAATACATCTCTAGATTAACAGTAAAGGCCCTGATGGACCAAGACCCTTGCTGCTGGACCTCTCTAAAGACCCCTCTGAAGCCTCCACTATCAAGCAACTAGGGGGAGACCTCCCTGCCTGCCTCACAGTCCCAACCCAAAAACTGATGCAGCACTTTCTCCATGTACCAGGCCACACACACACACACACACACAACCTGATGACAGGAACATACACACGGACAGCTTAAGCTCTATGGCTGGCTGGCATAGGGAAGGAATTAGATGAAATTAGCATTAAAATAATGCTGTATAGAGGGCCTACAGTGCCAGACCATTTTCATAGGTTTACTTTACTCTGTAAACATGGCCTTACTTTGGAGAGTACATTAAGAGAGTACATTAAGAGTACTCCTTAAAGGCCCGCCGTCATCACATGATCACCCCATTCAAGTTGCCAAGCAGCTCCTCCTAAAAGGCTCTTCGCAAAAAGTGACATCACAACTTGCAAACAAATCAGTTAATTCAGATGAAATCTATAGAGGTCTTCACACAGCTAGATCCATTGAGCCACCTATGCTGCTACATCTTACCCGGACCACCTGTCAGCCATAGCTCTATTAAAAGATATTGTTGGCCTCTTTAAGCTCCTCTAACCTTCCCATCCCTGTGTTCATGGGGCTCTACCTGCCTCTAGGGGTGTGTATTATGTCTGGGCTGACACACACATCTTTTATTTCTTGTCAGGTGACAAGTGACACAAGATTCTGGATCAAAGGTGTTTTTGATCTGGTTATATTCTGAGTTTCTGTTTTAGCCATTTATCAGTTGACCATTGTTCTTGGTAACTTGCGTTTTATCCTGTTCACATTGCATCTTAACTCCTTAAAGCTGGAATTAGTGAGTCGTCTGCGACCCCCAGGAAGCACCTCTTTTGATATTTAATTTGTAACGAAACCCCACACTGACCTCTTTTTCTCACTTCTCTTTTCGGGTCGAGTTAATCCAGATCTGATACTAATGATGATGACGCTTGTTCAGTAGAACATTTCTTAAAAACGTTGTCCCTGCTACCAGACCTGTTTATCTACAACTAGCTAGCAGCTGACTACCCTGCTGTTTACATTCTACAGTAGCTCCCTCATGCCCAAGCGCTCTCTCATGCATCTTTGCGCTCTCCCACTCTCTCACAACCATACATAGTGTATATATAAACAACACAAGAAGCGGGGTGCGCCTGGGGTCATGGACGACTCACTGATTACCACTTTAAATATGCAATTGAGTTCATTTGTCCAGGGGTAGTTATGTGTTTTATATCCCAGTTGAAACTCCTCTGGAATATCGGTACCATAACCGCATCATTGCACGCCTCTTGTCTTATTTAAAGTGAAATGAAGTGAAGTGAAGTGAAGGCCTCAGAGTGAGTGAAGTCACCATTGAAACGCTATTAGTTTTACCACCGCTAACTAGCTAGCCATTTCACATCGGTTACAGCAGCAGTGTGGTCCCTAGGTGTGAGAATTGTGCAGAAGGGCACGAGACAAAGGAATGTGTAGAATTTTTGAAAGTAGTGGTATGTGTTAATTGTAGTGGTGCCCATGGGGTTGGGGATCAGAAATGTCCAGTGTGAGAGAGGCAGGTTGAGGTTTCCATGGTTAGAGTAGCGCAGAAGTTGTCAAATGCTGTGGCAGTGAAGAAAGATGGGTCAAGGGATCCCAATGGGAGTGGTGTGAGTAATAGATCTGTACCAGTACAGAGGGATACCTAGTCAGTTGTACAACTGAATGGCTTCAACTGAAATGTGTCTTCAACATTTAACCCAACCCCTCTGAATCAGAGTGGTGCGGGGGGCTGCCTTAATCAACATACACATCTTCAGCACCCAGGGAACAATGGGTTAACTGCCTTGCTCATGGCCAGAACAACATATTTTTTACCTTGTAGCTCAGGGATTCGATCCAGCAACATTTCAGTTACTAGGCCCAACGCCTAGTTCTAACCACTACACTATAGGCCAACAGGTGCTATATGCTTCACTAAGATTGTATTGTTTGCATTTTATAGCAATGATTATCAACTGTACTGCATGGATAGAATGTAAGTCGCAGAACATTTTGGTTGTGGTGGCAGCTGCATAGGTATTTGGGTGTAATAAACTTGACGTCATAAGAGTTACAGGGTGTGTTGAGTGGGGGTGTCCCGTCTTTTCAGGCTGTTGGCCTGAAATATAACTAAATAGATATAAATAGTGGAGTAGGGTAGTGGCTTTTTAGTGAGTGAAGGGTTAGATGGTAGTGTATTTGTGTATTATTTGTTGATTTAATTATTTTTAAAATATTTTTTTTAAAGCAAAATATAAGGGAATTGTATTCCAGTCTAGTAGGTGGCCATAATGCAACATTTATTGAATGCCAACCACCGTTAAACCCAATAAAAGAAGAAGAAGCTCACATGGCAGAGGTGTGTTTGCCATGTTCACGAGAGCCTGCGAGCTGAGCGCTGCGCAGATTGCCAAGCGTGATCAAGAAAATCAAGACATTTGCAGAAACTGGCAAACAAACCACAGCATACAAATAGTGTGCTGTGGTTTGATCTGCAATATGTTTATTTATATATTTATATTCAAAAAGCCAATTTTACAAGGGATTGCAAGTGTGTTTTACCTAGCTACATAAATTAAGTGCCATTACGCAGCCTACCTGCGCAAAAGATTTGTATGACGCCCTAAAATAACGTCATAATACAAGATGGCAGCCACCATTGGGAGACTACTAAAGACCTCTGTGAGTTCATTTAGGAATATATGTTTATGTTACCAGTAGTAGTGTGCTGCATTGAAATGCAAACGGTATAATGGCAATTTATCATTTCGTTGGGGCTATATAAATTGGCAATGCCAATTTTAAGAGGAGTTGCAATGAGTCTCATCTTAGATATTGACGGCTACGTCACTGTAACTGCGTGACCGTCTTCAGAACAAATCCCTCTGCTCAAAGGCTTAGCAGCTAATGCCAAATTAAGTAAAAAATCTAAATATACAGTTATTTGTTATACTAAGTGTCTAATGCTCTTCAGCACCAATAACAGTTGTCACGATGTGCAATGTGTCTCTTTTGCCCTCTTTAACGTCAGTGTTCATTTTGGCACTCTTTTAAAACAAATGTTATTTAGTCTAGTCTTAGTCGATTTGACCAATATATCATTAAGTCTTAGGGCCATTTTTGTCATTTGAATAATGATTTTAGTCTAGGTATTTTCAAAATCACAAACAGTGGGTCATTTTAGTCATCTGAATTCCCTTTAATATTTGTCACATTTTCACATCACATTCGTATTGCCTCATTAACCTATAGTAAACATACAGTGCCTTCAGAAAGTATTCACACCCCTTCACTTTTTCCACATTTTGTTGTGTGCCATTGTTGTGTGCCTGAATTTAAAATGGATTAAATACGCCATAATGTCAATTTATTTTACCAGGCAAGTCAGTTAAGAACAAATTCTTATTTTCAATGACGGCCTAGTGGGTTAACTGCCTTGTTCAGGGGCAGAACGACAGATTTGTACCTTGTCAGCTCAGGGGTTTGAACTTTCAACCTTCTGGTTACTAGTCCAACACTCTAACCACTAGGCTACTCTGTCAATGTGGAATTAGGTTTATTAAATTTGTACAAATGAATAAAAATGAATCTGAAATGTCTTAAGTCAATAAGTATTCAACCACTTTGTCATGGCAAGACTTAATAAGTTCGGGAGTAAACATTTGCTTAACAAGTCACATCATAATTTGCATGGACTCTGTGTGCAATAATAGTGTTTAACATGATGTGTAAATGACTGCCTAATCTCTGTACCCCACACATACAATTATCTGTAAGGTCCCTCAGCCGAGCAGTGAATTTTAAACACATATTCAACCACAAAGACAAGGGGGGTTTTCTATCCCTTTGAGCATGGCAAAGTTATATTGAACAAAAATATAAAATGCGACAATTTCAAAGATTTTACTGAGTTACAGTTAAAATAAAGAAATCAGTCAATTGAAATTAATTAATTAGGCCCTAATCTATGTATTTCACATGACTGAGAATACAGATATGCATGCATCTATTGGTTGCATCTTTAAAACATTTTTTAAAAAGTATGGGTGTGGCTCAAAAAAGCAGTCCGTATCTGGTGTGTCTACCATTTGCCTCATGCATAGCGACTTATTCCTTGCATAGCGTTGATCAGGCAGTTGATTGTGGAATGTTATCCACTCGTCCACACGATGCCATACACGTGGTCTGCGTGTCCGAAAACAATGTTGAAGGCGGCTTATGTTAGAGAGATTAACATGACATTTTCTGGCAACAGCTCTGGTGGACATTTCTCCAGTCCGCATGCCATCGCATGCTCCCTCAACTTGAGACATCTGTGGCATTGTGTTGTGTGACAAAACTGCACATTTTAGAGTGGCCCTTTATCTCTCAAGTGAGAGAGAAATATATACGTAGCCTTACTGTTGTTTTACTATTAAACTCAGTGCTGCTATTGTTTTTAATTTTGTAAAGAGACATGTGTTTCTTAACCAGGCAAAGGGTATCTAACTAGAAGGCTGGTGACTGGTTAGCTACGGGGAAACAAGAGTCACCTTATTACTAATTACAAAGAAGCTCTCAATCTCTCCAAAAGCTCATGTCCAGTCCATTTAGTAGTCCGATTTTAGTCACAGAGATAATTTAATCTCGTTTTAGTCAACTGAAATGAAAATCATTTTAGTTCAGTTATAGATTTTTTTTTTTCTGGGTTTATTTAGTCAGTCTCATCAATTGCCACATAAAAATACATGTTTGACGGATAAGTGAATCCATTTTTGTTGATGAAATGAACACTGCTCACATCAAGGTAATAGTTGCATCTGGAGGACTGAAAGCAGCTTTGCCACATGGAACTTCAGTGAGCAAGGCCTCAAGAATTCTCACCCATCCTGCACTGCAGAAGGCCTGTTTATCCACCAGTAGGTATTGACTGTAGACCTTCGGGACAGGGAATGAAGTTGATCAAAGTGAGCGATAGATGCACTTCTTGTCATTGTGATGTAAATATAGAATCAACGTTATTCATTATATCACAATATCTTTCTCCCAATAGGTCCTGCCAAGTGGGCTCCAGCTGTCACTCAACATGCACCACATTTTAAAGCTACAGCTGTCCACAATGGCGAGTTTAAGGAGATGGGCCTAGATGACTTTAAGGGCAAATACCTGGTTCTTTTCTTCTACCCACTCGATTTGTGAGTACCTCTATTCCTCTGGAAAGACACAAATGGATTGCTTTGATTAGCTGCATGTGGTGTACACAATCTGTGACTTTATTCATCTTCACAATTTAAGGAATGATTTAGCGGCCTATTCCCTTTGCACTACAGATACCTAAGCAATAGATTGTGGATGTGACATTCTATATATGTTTTTTAAACATTTCTTTGTCTCCTTACAGCACATTTGTTTGCCCGACAGAGATCATCTCGTTCAGTGACAAGGCCAGCGAGTTCCATGACATCAACTGTGAAGTGGTGGGCGTGTCAGTGGACTCTCACTTCGCCCACCTGGCATGGATAAACACCCCACGCAAGGTACAGTGGGTGTACATAGACTTACCAGTATTCTATATACATTCAGCCGCTAGTGAAAGTCAACACAACCCTTGCATAGTCTTCACATTTTTGCTTTGCTGCCTTAAAATTCAATCTAAAAAGGAATACGTTTGCACAACACTTAGGGCAACATTTATCCATTGTTTTTGTCAAATTTGCACAAGTTCTGTAAATTTGATTGGGAATCATTAATGCACAGCAATATTCAAACCTTGTCTCTGATTTTCAAGCAAATTGAAGTCAAATCGGAGACTGGACAACTCAGGAACACTCGACACCTCTTGTAAAGCCATTCTGGTGTGTCTTTGAACTTAAAGGTCCAATGCAGCTATTTCAATCTCAATATCAAGTCATTTCTTGTTAACAATTAAGTACTGTGATTGTTTTCAATTAAAATGATCAAAAATAAACCAAAAGAGCTTCTTAGCAAAGAGCAATTTCTCAAGCAAGAATTTTGCTAGGACTGTCTGGGTGGGGAGGGGGAAACTGAAAAATAGCTGTTGTTGGCAGAGAGGTTTGGAACTCTCTTGTCTATTAACAAATTTACTGCCGGAGGCAGGCCAAAACTCCATCCCACCAAAATAGGCTGAAATTGTACTATTAGACAGGCACTGTACCAATAGATCCTACTGCTCACCTACAAGGCCCTCCATAACTTTCTGACCTCCTCTACACGCACACTCCCTCCCACTGTCTCTGCTCCTCTGACTCTGGACTACATACCATCCCAAAGACAATACCATGGGGGACTGGGCATTCAGCTCCACTGCCCTCAAACTCTGAAACTCTGCCACTCATCACCACTTTCAAAACCAGCTTCAGAACCCACCTGTTCTGTCTGGCTTTCCCCTCAACTTAGCTTGCCCCCTTACTCAGCCCTAGCTTAAGCTAAGTAGCTTTTATTTCAATTTGAGTTGTTTTATCCCTATTTTTAGTTTTTTTTTACACTCTTTGCTCTACAGTGTCCTTGTTTTTGTTTTTTTAAAGGTGCTTTAAATCCCATATAGTATTATTATACAGACAGTGTTCCATAGACACAAACAGCAGTTGTGTGGCTACATGCTAATCATTTGTCATGGCGTCTTATTCTCAGGCTGGAGGTTTGGGTGAAATCCACATCCCCCTGCTGGCAGACCTCAACAAACAGGTGTCCAGAGACTATGGTGTACTTCTGGAGGGCCCTGGCATTGCACTGAGGTACAGTAACTATGGGTGCGTCCCAAACGGCACCCTGTTCCCAATATACAGTGCATTCGGAAAGCATTCTGACCCTGTCAATTTTTTCACATCTTGTTACGTTACACAGCCTTAATCTAAAATGGATTAAATAGCTTTTTTCCCCCCTCATCGATCTACGACACACAATACCCGATAATGACAAAGCAAAGACAGTTTTTTCAAAATTTTTGCAACTTTATTACAACAAAAGTATTCAGACCCTTTACTCAGTACTTAGTTGAAGCACCTTTGGCAGCGATTACAGACTCAAGTCTTCTTGGGTATGACGCTACAAGCTTTGCACACCTGTATTTGGGGATTTTCTCCCATTCTCTGCAGATCCTCAAGCTCTGTCAGGTTGAATGGGGAGCGTCGCTGCACAGCTATTTTCAGGTTTAACAGAGATGTTCTATCAGGTTCAAGTTCGGGCTACTCAAGGACATTCAGAGACTTGTCCCGAAGCCACTCCTGCTTTGCCTTGGCTGTGTGCTTAGGTTCGTTGACATGTTGAAAGGTGAACCTTCGCCCCAGTCTGATGTCCTGAGTGCCCTGGAGCTTGTTTAAATTAAGGATCTCTCTGTACTTTGCTCCATTCATCTTTCCCTCGATCCTGACTAGTCTTGCAGTCCCTGCTGCTGAAAAACATCCCCACAGCATGATGCCACCACCACACTTCACCGTAGGGATGGTGCCAGGTTTCCTCCAGACATGACACTTGGCATTCAGGCCAAATAATTCAATTTTGGTTTCATCAGACCAGAGAATCTTGTTTCTCATGGTCTGAGTCCTTTTAGGTGCCTTTTTGTCAAACTCCAAATGGGTTGTCATGTGCCTTCATCTGGCTGCAGAGATGGTTGTCCTTCTGGAAGGTTCTCCCATCTCCAGAGGAACTCTGTCAGAGTGACCATTGGGTTCTTGGTCACCTCCCTGACCAAGGCCCTTCTCCCCCGATTGCTCTAGGAAGTCTTGGTGGTTCTAAACTTATTCCATTTAAGAATGATGGAGGCCACTGTGTTCTTGGGGACCATATATAGACAGGTGTGCCTTTTCAAAATCATGTCCCATTAATTGAATTTACAACAGGTGGACTCCAATCAAGTTGTAGAAACATCTCAAGGATGATCAATGGAAACAGGATGCACCTGAACTCAATTTTGAAGTCTCATAGCAAAGGGTCTGAATACGTCTGTAAATAAGGTATTTCCCAAGCTGTTTAAAGGCAGTCAACTTAGTGTATGTAAACTTCTGGCCCACTGGAATTGTGATACAGTGAATAAGTGAAATAGTCTGTAAACAATTGTTGGAAAAATTACTTGTCATGCACAAAGTAGATGTCCTAACCAACATGAGAAATTTGTGGAGTGATTGAAAAAAAGTTTTAATAACCCCAACCTAAGTGTATGTAAATTTCCAACTTTAAATACATATTCAGACAAACTGCCTCGCGTAAATGAACATAGAATTTTAGACACTGTATATCATGGATTTCTAACCTGACATTAAGTAGTTGTCCATTGTTCATTAGGGGACTGTTTATCATTGATCCAAATGGGGTGGTGAAACACATGAGCGTCAACGACCTGCCAGTGGGCCGCTGTGTGGACGAGACCCTGCGTCTGGTGAGGGCCTTCCAGTTTGTGGAGACTCACGGTGAAGTGTGCCCTGCTAGCTGGACCCCTGACTCTCCTACGGTGAGGCCACTCCCCTTCACACCCCCTTTCACTACCCCACCAGGCCCTCAGACATCTGAAATAAATACAAACACCAAAAAATGTGTAGCAAAGTCTTGGTCTCATCAGTTCTTCTTTTTCAGATCAAGCCAACTCCCGAAGGTTCAAAGGAGTACTTTGAGAAGGTCAACGACTAGAGGACTTGCACTTCACAGCTTAATATTCAATAAAGTATCCACAACTGAAAAGAAAACACTGAATAGATATACCAAATATTTTCCATTAGGTTTAGATTAAAAAAAAGGTGCATTTGTGTTCAAAGCAATCAGAAAAAGACTTGTCAGAGTTGAAATATTTCATCCTGTTAGCTAGCTTCATGAACTTAATGTAATAAAGTTTCCCTTTCATCACATTGCTTGTATTGAGCCTACATGTTTGCATTATTTTAATGGTTCTAAAATTGAAGAGAGCATGTACATGAATATTGTAAAGAGAATGAGGTCTGACAGTGTCAAAATAAGGAAGGGGAAAAGCAGCCATCACACCAGTTTTATTCTACCAATTCAAAAGTGTGATCATACACAGATTGTATTTTCCCAAAACAGTGTCCAAAGAATATTGCTTCTGGTCTTGGATAGTTGAAAAAAAGAAAGGAATCAGTTACGAAATGTATAAGCCAGACAATGTAACCATTTACAAACCATGCCTGTATAACCCCTGTACATAAAGATGTTTATTTTGTTCATTTTTTACAGCAAGTTAATATGCAGGTTTAAAATGTCTTTAGACATATAGTACACAACATGAGGTGCCAAAAAATCAACTTCAGTATTGGAAATGAGAAAGGTATTGCCACTTCTCATACATTTAAGGTACATACTGTATTTTACAGCAACAACGAAAAGGTTTTAAAACACTGCAGCACTGTATGTAGCTATGAACACATCTAGTTAAGTGTACATAAATGTCACTTCGGTGGAAACTAGCACAATTGCCTCATTTCATCTGACATTCACAATGTTTCAGGTTATGAAAACCAAAGATAAAACGTGAGGGACATGGCTGACCAAAGAATGGAGAGCCGTTTAAAGCATACATCTAACCAAATAAACAGTCCGTTTTCTGTCATCTCACTCTTTGGCAAGCAGCCAGCACACACTTCTTTGAATTTGAGACTGCTACATGAGATGTCCACAACCAGGGAAAGTGAAGGAAATGTAGATAACGAATGGCCAAACAAAATGGAATTTGATAAGCATATGTTTCGATGGAAACTTCATGCAATTTCAGGCAAGATAACAGCGCCACCCCATCCCAAGCACCAAAACAGAAAAAAAAACAATATATATTTTTGTTTATAACCGAATGATTTAAAAAAAGCCCCCAAAAAAACCCTGTAGTAAATCTGTACAACCAAAATACATTTGAGATCTACATCTAAAGTTACATTATTAAGGTTATATACACTTTTCCCCCTATCCATATATTATCTTTACAAGTAGACTTCATTCAAACCCAAACATTAAGAAAACATAAGCGGGAAATTGAATCACATCAAACATCCATTTAAAACAATCTGTCATTTATACTGTACTTCAAAACCAACAGTTATTCACTTGTTCCTTTCGCAAAATGTTTTTTTTTTTTTTTTCATCTGTACAGCAAACTTCAGCAGATCTAAAATATTTATCTTGGTTGGTTGGTTGATTTTAAACTACTGTATTTGGAAATTAGATAGAACCATTCCCATATTTTGACTAACTCTGATAAGTTAGTATAACATCCAGTATATGTTAAGTGTCTAGTGTAGCTAGTAAAAATGAATGTGGAAGTCAGAATATAATAATAAGGGAATTCTGAGTGACAATAATACAAAATAGAATCAAGTCAGAGCATGGACGCAAACCCAACTCTCCAATATTCTAATACAATAGAACAAAGGCTTTCAATATGGCCTCTTCACTGAAGAGAGCTAGACTATTCCATAATAAAGATCTTTATGTTCTCTGGTGGTGGGTGGGACTGGATTGGAAAAGGGGAAGCCATGTTACGTTTTGAACAGCATCTGCTTCAGAACGTTGGTTGAATGCAATTGATAAAAACAGAACCGGTTAGGATTTTCTTTTTCCGCAGTTTTGCTCTTGTACAATCTTTGTTTTGCAACATTCAAATTCATTCAGAAAAAGAACTACATTTGTACAAAGTGAGATACCGCGAAAAAAAAAGAAAAGAAAAAAAGTATGTTGGGGAAAGCGTCAGCTTATCTGTGGATCCCTTGCTTGCATCTGTCCTAGTCAATTTTCACATTTGTGTAGATCTTCCTCACGAAGGCACTTGTTCCCACATACCCAACAGCTCCTACAAAAATATATTGTTGTAATGTGTCATTGCATCAATAACCATGTATGTTTGCCACTGTCTGAGCTACATTTAAAAGATTGTGTTTACGGAATAACCTCCAAAGCCTAAACTGTAATATCATACGAATTCCAATACTTGGATCAAACAAATCAGATGCTGTGAAGGGTGAAGTGGAACTCACCACACATAATTCCCAGAGAAGAACTAAACACTGCCATGTAGCCAAAGTAAAAGGACGTCTGGAACAGACCATACATCCTGAAACAGATGGGACAAAACAATTGTCAGCGGAGGTAATACACAGGAAGACACTGCTGAAACATCTTTCATACACATACAGTACTGTATGTAGGGATGGGAATTTTGAAAATAATAAATGTCTATGTTGAGGCACTTTCATGAAAATATTGGAGTACTCGCACGTTAGTGTGAAATGAGGCTGAGAGCAAAAGGTTTGCTGCATACTATCCAATTACACATAAACTGAAAACAAAACTTAAAATAGGGTCCAAATGCAGCCGTTTTGAGCTCAATATCAAATCATTTCAGGGTAACAAGTATCTTATTGTAATTGTTTTCAATAAAAGGAAACAAAGATTCTTAGCAAAGAGTAATTTCTCAAGCAAAAATTGATAGGTACCACTCCCAGACAAATTTTCACAATTTCACAGTATTATTCCAACCTCAGATGGGTTAGCTGACAAAGTCACGAAAACTATTCACACGCGTCACACGCTTCAATGGGGCAGTGAAGTCTGTGAGAAGTTGTGATTCTGGATGGCCAGATAACTACCAACAATGACAAGAAACTGCCATGTGGGGAATCGTAAGTGACTTGTTTTTAGCTAGTTTCATCTAGTTTTTGATACCATGTCTTGTTTGCAGGTGTTTTGACTGATTTCATGTAAATGCTAATATGGCTAAAATTAGCTAGCTAGCTAACCAAACAACTAACAATGTATTTGAAAGACAAAAAGTGCTCATTGTGCAAATATACTTATGATTTCAATAAAAATGTTCACTGCACCTGAAATAGTCCAAACAAACACATCTTATGAGTGAAATTCTGTCAGTGATTATACATTTCACCTGTTGAACGGTTTCATTTGTACATTGAGTATTTGAATTGAGTACTAGCGCCCATCCCTCTGACAGAATGCTTTAGGGCAACACAGTCTTGTTTTCTACAGTCAACAGATTATTTATTTCAGCTGTGTACAATATGCATTTTATATAATAAAAATAATATTGGAACTCACTTTGTTTTGAAGAAATAGTAGTAAAAGGAGTACATGTAAACATAAACTGCAGTGGATGCAGCAGAGAGAAAGCTTGTCCATTGCCTGAGAGGAGAAAAAAACATGGAGAACGTAAATTAAAAAGCACAAATACCATAGCCAGCCTGAGGATGGTGTGTTTCAGGATTTTCCTGAACACAATATACTGTATTCAGCTGTGTTATAGTTCTTAAGCTAGACATGCAATTATACTTATGCCTAATCACACCAAGTGGTGTATAAGGCCCACACACACACACAAGGTCCCTCCATTTAATTAATGGAATTAATCCATTTAATGAATTAATGATTCATGTAATTAATTACTACAGATGGTCTTTAACTCACCATCTGTAGTCCTCAGCATTGAGGAGGAAGTAAGTGCAGACAATTGTGACACACACGGTGACAATGCAGAGGATAACCAGGACCAGCATCATGAACCCATATACGTAGTAGATCTTATAGGCCCAAAATGAAGTGAAGATGAAGTACCTGGAAAATAAGAAGCAAACAATGCATTTCCACTTCCAGCCATGCACAGGTTTTATATGGTGAATTAACGATTTGCCAAAACAAAGGACACCACCATAAAGTGTCTAAATAGGGATGTTGGGCCACCAAAACAGCTTCAACGTGCCTAAACATAGACTCTACAAGTGTCTGGAACTCTATTGGAGGGATGTGCCACGATTCTTATACAAAAAAAATATATAAATTGGGTGTTTTGTTAATTGTGGTGGAAAGTTCATAGTCAGACGCCGCTCCAGAATCTCCCATAAGTGTTCAATTGGGTTGAGATCTGGTGACCGAGACAGCCATGGCATATGGCAGGGTTCACCAACTGGCGTCCGCGGGCGATTTTATTTGGCTCCCCGAAGTTCTTCGCAAAAATATTGTTGGACATAAAAGACTGAAAAAATTAAATCAAATCGGCTCCAGGTGATTTTAATTTAGGAAATCTGTTCCAAAATATTCCCACGCATAATACAGATATATATGTGACCATCTACAAAACGTAAGCAAGGTGTGAAATGATTATGTTTTAGTCAAATATTCTAGTTCTAATAATCTAGTTGATCCCTAGCATATGGTTTACATCACATGTCAAACTCATTCCATGGAGGGGCGAGAGAGTGCAGGTTTTTGTTTTACTTGATTGATTGATTAATTAAAAGGTTGATGATTAATTAGGAACTCCCCTCTTCTGGTTGTCTAGGGCTTAATTGAAAGGAAAAAACAAAAACCAGCAGAATCTAGACCCTCCGTGTAATGAGTTTGAAACCCCTGATTTACATTGTTTTCAGGCACATCAAATTATTCAGTGGCTACTCGTGCCCTGTGGATGGGGGCATTGTCATCCTGGAAAGAGATCACTTCCATCATAATATAAATGCTTCTGTGTATTTATTGGCATTTACCTTGCCCTCTAAGGCAGGGTTTCCTAACACTCTCCTCGTGCCCACCCCAGATGTTTCATATTTTTGTTTTAACCCTAAAGTGGCACACCTGATTCAATTAGCCACCTAATCATCAAGCATTTGACTATTTGAATCAGGTGTGCTAGTTTAGGGTTAAAACAAAGGTGTGAAATGTCTGGGGGAGGGGGGCTATGAAAGGGTTGGGAAATGCACCCCACAACATAAGAGCTGCCAGAACCCTAATTTACTCAAGTATTTCCTTTATTTTGGTAGTTACCTGTATCTAGTTTATAGTATAGTGAGGTTAAAGTGAGGCGGGACTTACATTTCAATGAAAATAGAACCAAATGGAAGGATTCCTCCCAGACAGACAATGACAGCTGGCTCCATGAACCTGTAAAATGTGATCAGTCTACAATCAGAGACATACAAGGAGCAAACACAGTCCATATCAGCACTTGGGCCCGAATAAACAAACACTTGGGCCTCCAATAAATATGAAAAAAAATGTCACACATACATGGCTATTATTAAGTAATGCTGTACAACAAAGATCAGAGTCATAGATACCATTTCTTCTCAGGGATTGGCCGTGGCACTGCATTGACTCGACAAGGGAAGTTGGGCTGGCCAGAGAGGTTTCTTCCCAGAATGGTTCCCACAAGGTTGAGTGGCAGGATAACAAACAAACAAATACAGCAAACAGCCACCTGAAAACAAAATGCAATAGTAGAATCCATGAGAAATGTTTCATAGTGAGAGCAAACAATATTTCCAAAAAGAAACCTTTTGGTTCATTTGATTTACACACCAATAGGAAGACGGAATAAATCGGCATGCCAATTTCTATGAGAGAAAAATGTGCTCGTTGTTTAGGCAGGTGTTGGCTAAGCGGAGGGAGTGGGCGTCGACACTCTAAACTCACCATGGTGCCAAAGGGGATGGCTCGGGAGGCATGGTAGTACATGGCGATGAAGTTGATGAAGAAGGCTGTCCCACACACCATGGCAGGGATCAGGAAGGCCCCGATAAACATCTGTTTAATCCACCGTCTACCTATAGGATCAAATATCATCAGTTATCATAAGGGTGCACATTATGGGTGAATTGCAATAATCCACCATGTGTTATTTACACAATCACACTAACAATGTAGCCTAATTTGTCAATACCCATGTCAATAGGTTTCAAACAGTATTCTACACCAGGTATCACAAACAATGGTTTGACAACCCAAGCTACATGTTCAGGTTAAGAAAATGTCATAGGTGACAATGTTCTGCTCGGCAAAACTGCCCTTGCAGAGTGCAGTAATAATGGAATTGTGCTGTGTAGGAACTGAGTTTCTATTTTTAAGAAAAGCCCTTACATACCTCCTTGTTTTGCATACAAACTTCCGCCAAAATAGCCATTGACGGGAGAGGTGGCAGCATATACAAAGATGGCTGTGCTCAGCATAGATCCTCTCCTGTAGAGACAAATGCGAAGCCGCAGTGTGCGTACACACACACACACACACACGTTAGACAGCAGTGAAGAAACACACTATTAGGTTGCTATCTGCAGGTGGCGCCCATCACTTACTCAGTGTACAGATCCTCAATCATGGCCACGATGATGACGATGAAAGAGACCGAGAAGATCTGGCATCCAGAGCCAATAAGGGAGGAGAAGATCATGGGGTGGCTTGACGGCCGGAACACGTCTCCATGGACCTGCTTCCATCCATATTCATCCCCCAGGTCCCTGTCCTGCAGCAGGGAGAAGCAGGAAAGGGCCAGGGGTACATTAAAGACAAAAAGGACATGCAGCTAGCCAAAATTCGACGAAGCACTGGAGCCTAAACTATCACAGCAAAAAAATGTAAGTGCATGTTGTTCAATGTAAGATTCTGTCATTAATGCTACCGAGGCCATGAAACGTTACCATGTCATCCATTTCCTCCTCTTTGCTGTATCTAGCATAGTCTTTTCTTAGCGTTCTCATCAGGATCATGGACACCAGGCCAACCAAGAAGATAACCATCATGAAGGAGTTGAAGATGGAAAACCAGTGAATCTAAAGAAGAGAAAATAGATTTGTTTCATTACCACACCACAGGGAATATCAAAAATGCACACACAGAACCCATCCCTAGATTCTTCCGCTTGATTATAGAACAATGGCATCCTTGAGAATTGGTCAAACAGGCTGGCCACTTTTCCTGTATTGTGCAGTTCAGTGCAAGATTGCATTATTTTTTCGGAGAAAAAGAAACTTACTCTATGCTGGAAAAAAGATGGATCAAGATACTTGTCAAATCTGTCTTCAAACTTCACATCTGACTTCTTCCACTTTACCTGTGGTAAAAAAAAAAGATGTTTTACTCAATTGTTCCTTTGGCGAACGAGCCACGTATGGATGACGGCGACGTGGGTGACCTTACTTTATGTAAAACAATATAAAGCTCTGTGTGGGAAATGTCATCACACTTCAAATACGTATTCAAGCCTGTGTATAATAGAAAAATCCAGTCCCATTTCCCCATCTCTGACAAGAAAATGCAAATACTTACAGAGTACGACATTGCAATTCTTGTGTTGGGCACAAGCTTGACTTTGCCTTCACTTGTCAGGTTGACATCGACAATACGGTTGCCATTGAAGCCGATCTCCAATTTCTTGTAAGTCCACAGATAATGATCCTCTCCATTTTCATCTGCCTCGCCGACAATTCCTAGAAAATAGAGAGAGGTGTGGGATGAGTGCACTACTACCAGAAATGCACTGGCAACTTGGCAAGTCTGGTGTGGAACACAGTAAGCAGATCCAGGGCTTAAAGTCTATATTTATTCATACTCAGAATAGTATTCCGTATGGGTATGAAAACTTGGGCCATCTGCCCCCACCTCCTGTGCATACATATATTTGTACATACATACAGTGCTTTGCAAAAGTATTCAGACTCCTTGGGTTTGTTCAACATTTATTGCCTTACAAAGTGGGATTAAAATGGATTTCATTGTCATTTGTATCACCAATCGACACAAAACTGTCAAATTAGAAGAAAAAATATTTTTATTTTTTAATTATGTAAGTTAAATAAAGTAGTGAGCCCATTTGTTTAAGGAAGCCTAAATTCAAGAGTCAAATTTGGCTTAACAAATCACATTTTAAGGTACATGGACTCACTGTGAAATAATAGGGGTTGACATGATTTTTGAATGACCCTTCCTCGGTCCCCCTAACAAATCAAATTATTGGTCACATACACATGGCTAGCAGTGTAGCGAAATGCTTATGCTTCTAGATCCGACAGTGCAGCAGTATCTAACAGGTAATATCTAACAGATTCCACAACAAAACCTAATACACACAATATAGTAAAGGAATTGGATAAGAATATATAAGTATAAAATATATGGATGAGCAGTGAGAGCGTGGATTATGTATGAAACCACCCAGACACATGAAAGATAGTCATCCTTCTGAACTGAGCAGCAGGACAGGAATGAAACTGCTCAGTGATGTTTAAAATCACCAATGTCCTCATAACAACTACAGAGTTAAATGGCTGTGACGGGATAGAGCCGAGGACGGATCAACAACATTGTAGTGACTCCACAATAATGAACTAAATGAGAGTGAAAAGAAATATACAAAATAAAAAAATAATATTCCAAAACATGTATGCAACAAGGCACTAAAGTAATACTGCAAAAAGGAATACACCTTTTGGCCTAAATGCAGTCTTATGTTTGGGGAAAATCCAACACGCCACTAACTCCCACCTTATTTTCAAGCATAGTGGTGGCTGCATCATGGTATGGGAATGAAGAAGGCATGACAATGCCTCTTGGGAGGTGGAAAAGCTTTAGCATGGGCCCTCAGATCCTCAAAAGGTTATACAGCTGCACCATTGAGAGCATCTTGCCTGGCTGCATCACAACTTGGTATGGCAACCGCTTGACATCCAACCCCAAGGCGCTAGAGGGTACAGTAAGTCTGGTGAGTATGCAGGCCATGAAAGAACTGGGACATTTTCAGCTTCCAGGAATTGTGCACAGATCCTTGTAACATGGGGTTGTGCATTATCATTCCGAAACATGAGGTGATGGTGGCGGATGAATGGCATGACAATGGGACTCAGGATCTCGTCATGGTATCTCTGTGCATTCAAATTGCCATCGATAAAATGCAATCTTGTTCATTGTCCGTAGCTTATGCCTGCCCATACCATAATCTCATCGCCACAATGGGGCACTGTTCACAACGTTGACATCAGCCAACTGTTTAACTTTTTTAAGTGTTTAACTTTTCTATTATTTCTCACTGCATTGTTGGGAAGGGCCCGTAAGAAAGCATTTCACTGTTAGTCTACACTGGTTGTTTTTAAGTAGCATGTGACAAATAACATTTGATTTGGATGCCTGACATTGGCAAATACTGGAGAGTTTCAGAATAAAAAGTAAATACGATGAAGCACAGGCTAAATCCTTGAGGAAGACCTGCTTTACGCCAGGGACTGGGTGAAGAATTCATCTTTCAGCAGGACAATAACCTACAACACAAGGCCAAATCTACACCGGCTCTGCTTATAAAGAAGACGGTGAATGTTCCTGAGTGGCCATGTTACCGTTTTGACTTAAATCTGCTTAACAATCCATGGCAAGACTTACTGCCATCTAGCCATGATCCCCAACATCTTGACAGAGCTTGAAGTATTTTGAAAAGAAAAATAACATTCCGGAGTGTTGTGTGTAGATGAAAATTGTTTAAAAAAAATGACAAATCATTCTCATTTTGTAACACAAAAATGAAGAAATACAAGGAGTCTGAATACCTTTGCAAGGCACGGTATATAAATGGCAGCTGTTTAGCCAATGTATACTACAGGACCAAAAGTATGTGGACACCTGCTCGTTGAACAGCTCATTCCAAAATCATGGGCGTTAATATAGAGTTGGTACCGCCTTTGCTACTATAACAGCCTCCACTCTTCTGGGAAGGCTTTCAACTCGGAACGTCGCTGCAGGGACTTGCTTCCATTCAGCCACAAGAACATTAGTGAGGTCGGGCACTGATGTTGGGCGAAATTGCCTGGCTCACAATTGGCATTTCAATTCATCCCAAAGGTGTTCGATGGGGTTGAGGTCAGGGCTCCGTGCAGGCCAGTCACGTTCTTACACACTGGGGCCTCCTGAGTGGCGCGCAGTGGTCTAAGGCACTACATCGCAGATCTGAAGTGAGCAGTGTTAAAAAGCAGCGAGGCTTGGCAAGTCAAGGACTCTCGACCTTTGCCTCTCCGGGGTCTGTTGGGGAGTTGCAGCAAAGAAACAAGACCATAAGTACCAATTGGATATCACAAAATTGGGGGGAAAAGGGTGTAAAAAATGTATAAATAAAAAAAGTTATTCCACACCAATCTCGATAAACCTCAAACCCAGAGTTGTCCGTCGGACTGCCATATGGTGAAGCGTGATTCATCACTCTAGAGAACACGTCCAATGACAGCAAGCTTTTACACCAATCCAGGTGACGCTTGGCATTGTGCATGGTGATCTTATGCTTGTGTGCCGCTGCTCAGCCATGGAAAGCCATTTCTTGAGGCTCCCAACGAACAGTTATTGCACTGACGTTGCTTCCAGAGGCAGTTTAGTAGTGAGTGTTGCAAATGAGGACAGACAAAAACTATTTTTGGGCCTACCACTTTGCGGCTGAGACGTTTCTACTTCACAATAATAGCACTTACAGTTGACCAGGGAAGCTCTAGCAGGGCAGACATTTGACCAATTGACTTTTTGGAAAGGTGGCATCCTATAACGGTGCCATGTTGAATGTCACAGAGCTCTTCAGTAAGGCCATTCTACTG